>NW_012267241.1:3570850-3573933 GCF_000151885.1 Dipodomys ordii
AGAAAGAAAGAAAGAAAGAAAGAAAGAAAGAAAGAAAGAAAGAAAGAAAGAAAGAAAGAAAGAAAGAAAAAGAAAGAAAGAAAGAAAACTCTGTCTTTCTCTATATAGAGAGAGAGACAGATCGATACATATAACCACTCTCTAACAGAGACCAAGAGGTCCAGAACTAATAAAATTTTCATGAAACACATTGGTATAACTTTTGTTGAGGTCTAAAACTTCCTAATATTGCTATACATTTCTTTATCAGAAATCATTTTCTTCAGCATTACTATGTCCATGCCTTGTCTGATGGTAACAAGAATGATGGTCTCTAGGCTACATGGAGTATCTTAGCTTCCAAAACAGCTTCTTCTTAGGTTCCAAAAACAGCTAAGTATTTGTTAAATTCATCTCTCAGAGTATTCTTTCCTTTTATTTCTCGATGTTTCAGTTAGCAATTACTGTAAAGAAGTTTAAATCCAGGTCAAGCACCCAAGTTCTTGTTTTTCCCAACTATATTACAGACCCTCTCATGCAGAACGGGAAAACATGGTGTCAGTACTACACAATTAGCCTCTAATTGCCTTGTTACTGATTGATGAATGTTAGACTTCCCACATAAGAAGGTTGTAATCTCCTTGAGAGAAAGGACACTATTTGTCCTTGTCTCTAAACATCTCCATCTGTATGGTAGACATGGACACAAGGGCTGAAAGGAGACATAAGTAAGCATGGTGACAGTGTACCAGGAGAGGTATTGATATCAAATATATGAGGAGGGGATTGTGAATCCTTTTCATGACAACATCTGTCAAATGTGAGTTGGGATAGGCTGTGAGGGACATGAAAGACAGAGTTGTTGAGAAGGAAGAAGGCAATTTTCAGGCAGAGAAGAAAGGAAGGAGGTAGTTTCTGCAGAGCTTCCCATGGTCAAGGACATCATCAGAGACCACCATCAGAGCTGGGAGTCTGGGTATTGGCTGATATTGACACTAGAAAAAATGAAACAGGTTAACATGAGAAGGAATATCACATGGTCTTGTGTTTCAGTGAATCCTGTTGAGTTGTTCCAAACAGGATGCATTTGCTGGGTAAACTTTTCTATCAACCTGTTAGGAAGGATTCCCAGAGCATCTGCTAACGATGCACGATATGTTCTTATCCTACACAGAATGTCACCGTGAAGAACAAATGGCATCAGCTGCCACCATGCTGTGGCATTCCATTTTACAAAATGATATGTCGTTATTAAGCGGCAAGGGATATTGATTTCTCAGTATGTTTCCTGCCTGCTCAATTGCTTTGCTTACAACAACAACAATGTATATGTTAAATACACTGAGTTAGATAGAGGGGGTTTATCTTGGGCTTCTCAATAATATGGAAGTTGCTCTTTGCCCTGTCAGATGATCAAATTCCTCGACACTCACCTTGATTCTGTGCTCTCAAAGGGAGCTTATTTTCTTCTCTTGATGAAACATTTAAAATGTGAGACAGCTTCTCATGTAGCATTGAAATAGCTGTGTAGTACAGAGTGTGCTCTGAAAGTTGAATTAGTGGGATTGGGTTTTGGCTGTTATAGTCATCACCTGTTTTCCTTCGGTGTCCCAACCATCTTGTCTTCCATTTCTATCTCTGCAAAACAGACAAGGATGCACTCAATTATTTCTCAAGGCTCTTTGAACACTTTACAGCAATACTTACATTTTTCCTTAGTACTTTAAAGTGTTTCTTTAAACATAGTACATGCTTTCTTAGTGCTTCTGATGTGTCAGTTATTGTTCTAAACTTGAGCTATACTATAATTTGAAAGCAACAATTTAAGCCAGACCCAAAGAAACATAGGTCCCATTGTTTTCCTATATATCTAGGATAATCTTAGCAGATGAACAGAATAGCTCAAAAGAGACATACATATGACCATATAAGATGATCCTAAGAGAAATGAACCCCAAGATGTGGATACAGAGGTTTTTCTTTGTTCTTGTTATTTCTAATGTACTATGGGATTTGTTATTTCTTTTGTGTGTTCTTCCCCTATGATTTACTCCCTGTTGTCACTAAATTTGATTTTGGTACAGAGGGTATCGTATATATATTTATCTGAATTAGGGAGGGGGAGGGGGAGCAACAAAATGGTGAGACAAAGGACAAGGGGGGAACCAATGCAAAAGCGATACTCAAAGAAAATATGTTGGAAAGATCTGTTCACCTTGTCAGGGGGATTGGCAGGGGAGGGAAAGTGGGAGGAAAATGAGTGAGGGGGTAACAAGTTTGACAATAAATGTATTATTACCTTACTTATATAACTGTAACCCCTCTGTACATCACCTTGACAATAAAAAAAGAAATAGAAAACAATGATTTTGACCTTCTGGAGTTTAGTTTCCTGTATGAAGACTGACGTAGAAGGTAAATAATAATAATGGCAATAATAATTTAAAAAACACAAAGCTCCATATCATGGGAGATACTGTTGGATCTGTAAAGAGAAATTCAGCAGGATGAATCGGGTAAAGTGTGGGAGCAAAGTTGGGATGGAAAGTGAGATACTACTCTATTTGGGCATTCAAGAACAGCATCCCTGATTAAAAACCAAACAAACAAAAAAAACCACTTCAGTACAGAGAACAGACCTGTATGCCTGCAAAAAGATTATCTATGTTGCGAGCACGATCAATAGAAAGCCCACGGTTTGGGAGAAGATCTTCACTAGCCAGCAACAGAAAGGGTCTCATATCTAAAATATACTTGGAACTCAAAAAATTAAATCCCCCAACAACAAATCCTCAAAGAAACAACTGCCTGATAAACAAGTGGGCTAAAGACAAAGAGAAACTTCTCTGAAGAGGAAAGAAGAATGCCAATTGCCACATGAAGAAATGCTCAACCTCTCTAACCATAAAAGAAATGCAAATCAAAACAACAGTGAGATTCCACCTCACCTCAGTTAGAAAGGCTATATTCAAGAAATCTAATAACAACAGATGTTGAAGGGGATGTGGCTAGAAGGGAACCCTACTGCATTGTTGGTGGGAGTGTAAACTTGTTCAACCACTTTGGAAAGCAGTATGGAGGTTCCTCAAAAGACTCCACATAGA
>NW_012267241.1:3576430-3717254 GCF_000151885.1 Dipodomys ordii
TGCTATTCGGGGTCTTTTATTGTTCCATATGAATTTTTGGATTGCCTCTTCTATTTCCTTGAAGAATGAGGTTGGAATTTTGATAGGTATTGCATTGAATTTGTAGATAGCCTTAGGAAGTATGAGGCAACAATTCTTGATAGGAAATGTACTCATTATCTTGCTCATGTAACTGTAACCTCTCTATAAGTAGTTTTACAATAAAAAAAACCTTAGTGGAAAAAAAGAAGAAGATTATCTATGTAAAGGGAATAGCAAGAGTATAAGATTCTGACAGGGGAGCAGGCCTGGAATGTGGAAGGAACATGTCCTTATGTCCCATGGCTAAGAGGGACTGTCATAGGAGCTTTAGATATATTGACATGTTCCTGGATTGATCTTCACTCAATACAGACTCTAACAATATTCTGGTGGTCTTGAGATATTCCAGAAACACTGATCACAGCCAACGTGTATGAACCCACTACCTTAAAGAAGAGGGATTCTAGGAGTTTACATGACGTTGTAATTTTCTCTTAAGTAACTTAGTCCTTACAAATAGTAAACATTATCCTGGGAATTCTTCCCCAGCCTCCCTAAAAACAGTATAGTGGAAACTTAGGCAGTTATATTTGGGAAGAAGCTAAAAGAAAAATCTATATATGGGAGTGTATCTTGCTTAAGTGAGTATTTGTAATTACAGCCACAAAATCACCTTGTAGACACTTAATAGCTTAATAAGATTTTTAATGAGTCTCCTTTGAAAATGAGAAACCCCACTGTATAAAATGGGCCTATAAAATGTTATGCTGCTGTTCTGTGCCCTCAAACAAATTGCAAACAGATCCCAACCAGTATTATATAATACAAAGTGTTGAGTTTAAATGACTGTAAGATTTCAGTTACACTTGACTTCCAGCATACTCTGGAGGATTTCAAATTCTTCCAAAGAATCCCCACAAGTAAGGAATCTGGGTGGATGCAGACCAGATTTTCATATTTATATATCTCTTCATTTCTTCATCTGACATTGCTAGCCTTCCCATATGAACTGCTTGCATGCAGCACATTAGTTCACATATCTCTTTAGAATTTACCAGTCACTGCGGTTAGAAAATTGACAGAGGAGAATACTTTGTTTTTATCCTTGAAGTTTTTACTTTTTAATCACTGCCAATATGTAATAATATCTCCTCAAAGCAATAAAAAGTTAAAGATGAAACTTCCCAGGAGGATTAGAAGAAAGAACAGACACTATATATAAGTAATCCAGGAAGAGGCGGCTGTAACTTATGTTCCTTAAAGTAAACACAGTAAAAAATTAGAAATGTGGCAGAAGGGTGGAGTAGTTCTGTGGACAGTATTATAATGGCCAAATTAGCAATGTGGACCACAAACAAAACACAAAGTATGTTACAAAATAGCAAATATGATACAAAGTAAAAGCTTGAAAACATGACAAGGCTCAGGAAAGTCAGTCATTTCAATAAAAGCTAAGAAAATACATGTCAAACTAAGAAAACTAGTTAAGGTTTTGTGTAGCACAAGTTTCATTAAGACTACACGTGTACTTTAGGGCAAAAGAAGACTGAAAATTGAGTTTATGGACATAAGAAAAAATTTTCACTTGAATTAAAAGTGGTCATGTTGGGAACACTAAATGACCCTTAGCTATACCTACCCCTCAGAATGTTGAATTGCTGATTGTTTTGTACAAAGTAATTTATAAGGACTGATTTTACTTTTATCTTTAACCTTAATGCAATATTGATGACAAAAGAGATCTCTGTAATCATTTGTTGGTTAAGTAATGAACTTCTTCCTGATTAACCTCTTTAGCATAGAATGAATGAACTGGAGCCTACCCCAGTGGAGACTCTTATTTCCAATTAAACACACACACACGCGCACACACACACACACACACACACACACACACACACACACACACTCAGGCAGAAGTGGAGCTGTGCCTTAAGTAGTAGAGCATTAGCCTATCCACTAGCCTTAAGCAAAAAAGCTCAGGAACAGCACCAAAACCCCATGTTCAAACCCCAAGACTAGCACACACATGCATACATGTTTGTGCATGTATGCACACACACACACATGCACACACACTACTGAATTAAAATCTCATAAAAGATTGACATTTTTTTACTCTGAAATTTCCATCCCATAGCTAAATATATAGAGTTTACAGAGTTACACTTTGAACATGGACAGTAGTCATGGCTATAAAGAAAGATGAGTCTTGTGAGTACTATCACATGAGAAAATTCTTCACATGAAACTACTTGAGAGCCCTAGATCTGCTTGTTATGTTGAACTGATCGCCATTTGGTGGCATATAAGATAAGAGGTTCCAAGGAATAGAGTTCATTCCCAGTATAGAATAATTTTCTTATAATATCTAACCTTGAGTATTTTAGTTAACAAGAATTTCAAAATATTTGAAATTATTGGAGCCTCTCATTTGATTTCTATCACAACTGTGGTAAGAAACTACACTGTATCCACTTCTGGGTATGGGAAAATAACAAAACTTGAAGTGTTTAATAAAGCCCAGGTAAGAGGTAAAGTTAGAATTTAAACGTAAGTCCATCTATATCCAGAGCCAGAGTCCTTAACTGTTGTTCTCTGCTACCTCTCAGACAAAGCTTTAAAACATTCAAATAGGCTAAATTCAGAAGTTGTACAAGAAAAATACTGTTACAGCAGAAGTGTTTTTTAGAGTGCTGTTGTTTAGCAAGTCATGGTGAAAGGATTTTTCATTACCTTGTTCATAAGAAGAAGACTGACTGGCTAGATACCTGTTTTTGTTCTTCGCATCTTCATTTACTCATTAAAGACTAATCACTCAAATCTGAGATGTGCTGGCCTTTCTACACTGGGTATCTCAGTTGGATAGTTTGAGACAGGAATTAATCATGCTGTGCGTGACAAGTACAGGAAAACTCTTCACTACCAAGAAATTAGGGCAAATGGTTAAACATTTTTGCTGATTTCCTTTTCAGATCTTCCTCAGCTTGGTCTCTTTGAGGACTGTATTAATCGGTGTTTTATCGTGAATGTTTCTCATTGTGTACTGGAGGAAGGATTTTTCTCCAAAAAAGAAATGTAAAATTTGGCAAATTTTGTTCAATTCCTACTTTATAGCAATTATTTCTAATCCAGTGCTAAGATTACCACAAGTCATGCTAAAGCACATCTAATACTTCATGCTCAATACTAATGAGATTATTGATTTTATTTTAGAAAAAATGTTCTAAAGGATAGGGGTGTGTGTGTGTGTGTGTGTGTGTGTGTGTATAAGAGAGAGGGGGGAGAGAAATAGACAGACAGAGAGACAGAGACAGACAGACAGAAAGGCAGTTGAAAATTGAAGGAAGGAATCTGAGGCCAAGTTGGTCTACAAGGTGACACTTGCCACAAGACACATAAAAATAGCTTTGACTTCTAAAACAATAAACCTGGGATGCATGTCTTGGTTGTCATGCTCCAAGTCCAAACACAGTAGTGAAACATTATAGAGCAGAGCACAACTAGAGACGACACAAATTGAAGTTGGCGAAGTACTCTTTGCCAATATTGACTAGTACTTCATAATTATCTCCTGGTGCAAGTGTTTCACAGCAAGTGATGAGAGGGGTTTGGCTAACTGCTTTGGCCCACACATACTTTTTGTTTATTACCAAATTATTCATGGCAGAGATGAACAAAACAACATGGAGAAATTCTATGTTACAATCACAAGAGAGGGACAATGGTTCTCTATGGATGGTGCCCTTTCTCAAGGTCTTTTAGGGACTTTCAGAGGAGTATTTCAGTAGAGTTGACGCTAGAAGTGGGTACAGAAGTTCAAGCCCAAAAGGAGTCAGTAAACGCAGTCAGGAAACCAGCCTGGCTTGGGAAGTCTCACACACACACCAGCCTCCAGTCCAGTGGCAGCAACAGCCTTAAACAAGGCCATCCTGAGGGGTTTGTGGTATGCCTGACATTATACTTTGAGAAATCCAGTGGAAGTCACCAGCCACAGTTAGTGATCGTGAACACTGAAGTGCAATGAATCGCTCAGCACACCGATCCCACACCACCACTCAGCAGCTGCTGAAGTCACACAAAGCTCTCTGGCAAAAAAACAAAAAGCTCTCTTTCTCCATCCACCTTCTTAAATTGAAGGCAGTGCTTATGTATGGCACACCACACAGGCCAGAATATGATTTATATTCCCTGAGGAAGCGGTGAGCCGCCAGACTGTACAGCTATATCCCCGTTCAGCCCATTTGTTCTGCTTAGGATAATAGTACATATTTTGAAGTGAGTCACTAGGGGTTTAGAAGTGTTTAGGGAATGTCTGAGAGCTAAACAAAGCAAAATTTAAGCAAAACACAAGAACAAGCAAGGAAACGAAACCTAAATCTTCTTAGACTCACTTGAGTTCACTCCATCATGGGATATCTGAGTTACCTCAGCCTTGCAAGTGAAGCAGTCACCAGGAAAGAGCTAGGAAGAGGTTAGCTCACGTCCTGACCTGTTTGCAGTAGGAGGGGAATTCCAGGATGCTGTTGATCCCTAGAACACAGCAACAATTTCTTTGAGGGCATAGTTCTAATTACCAACAAAGACACAGAAGCCTTCCCTTATGAAATGTTTCTTTATACTTTACCATAGTCAAAAACTCAAAGCTCCTGGACATACTGAGCTAGACACTAAACCATTCTTTGGTATCCTGATATCCTCCATCTGCATTTATATACAAATAGACTTTTTTTTTCACTGCACTTAAAGGACACCTCATTTTAATTGCATTAGAAAGGAGAGAATGGAAAAAAAGAAGGAAACACTGGAGGGACATGGGGCAAGTATCCTGTCGCAGGAAGTAGACACAAGTGGCTAAGGATTTTGATGGAAATATTGAAAAATCAATTTTAAGTGTTTCCTACATGGAAACTCAAAAGTAGGACATTTCATACATCACTAATGGCCTGATTCTTTCATGTCTTGCCTGTCATCTTGGCTTTGTGTATATATGGGAGAAGGATTCCTTTTTTTTTTGTCAAGTTGATTTTTTTCTTGACAAAAGGAGAAAAAAATAAGCCAACTGGAAGTACTTCTTTCTCTATTGAAGGATTCTCACAAAAGGTAACTTCCCCAGATCTCCCAGCTACGGTCAGACATGGAAGATGCATGCAGTATATAGTGAGTCCGAGTTCCAATTTATTTATTTATTTATTTTTGTATGTTTTTATTGTAAAAATGCTGTACAGAGGGGTTACAGTTACATGAGCAAGGTAATGAGTACATTTCCTATCGAGCATTGTTGCCTCCTCCTTGGTTTTTCCCCTTCTATCCCTTCCCTCCCACCTCCAAATTAAAAAAATATTAAGCAACCAATGAGGACTCACCTATTCTATTTTGTAGAGAGGATGGTTTCACAGGGAGTTTATCTGTGTGGATTGTGTGGTCACTCATTTTTAGCACATTCTTCTGTTGTATCCAGACTGTAGGGGGATTAGATAGATGTTTTTACATGGTTGAACTTGGTATGACTTTGTGACTTAGTTTAATAACTAGGATGTGAATGGAGTTTTTTTTAATTTTTTTAATTACTGTTGGACAGAAATTTTGACTTTGTTTATCCTCTGTTTCAGCTTTAGGTAATTAGTCATTTCTAGTTCTAGGACTTGAACTCAATTTTTTTGTAATCTCTCTTGGCTTTTTCTATCAATCTTCACATTCTATGACTTAAGCCACATATCAACATTTTATTTAGCTTTTAATATAAGCAAAATTTAAAAAGAAAAACTTCTGCCTTCCAATTTAGTCTTCCAAATTTTCCCTTTTTCAATCCACATATTCATTATAAAACTTCAAAATTCCTGCTTCTTATACAAGGAAGCCTAGTGTCCAAACTGACCATTGTTTCCTTATGTTCATCACATCTGCCGTTCTTCCAAGTAAGTCTGTGCCTACAGCAAGCTGCCCTGACTGTTGCTTCCCAACATATGGAAGGGAGTTAAAGTAGTTTAGGAACAGAGAGCTTTAATACCTCAAAGTATTCTTTTAACACATTTGATAAAATGCATCTCAGGCAGTAAAACACACATGTTTATCACAGTCCCTATACAGAATTCCTCACACAACATGTCCCCATGTGCTCCACACATGGCCTGCTAAGGCCCTATGGCTCTGACATAGACACTTTTGGAGACTATCTGTGATCATTCAAATGCTATAATTTCAAGACAATTCTCCTTCTTCTCCTCCTTCTCCTCCTTCTTCTTCTTCTTCTTTTTCTTCTTCTTCTTCTCCTCCTCCTCCTCCTCCTCCTCCTCTTCCTCCTCCTCCTCTTCCTCCTTCTTCTCTTCCTCCTCCTAGAGGTGGGATTACATTTGATGGAAAGTTACAGTGGAACAGATGGATATGTTTACTCCTCCTCTTCCTCCTCCTTTTTTCTCTTCTTATTCTTCTTTTTGTCAGTCATGGGGCTTGAACTCTGGGCCTGGGTGCTGTCCCTGAGCTCTTCAGCTCAAGACAAGCACTCTACTGCTTGAGCCACAACTCCACTACCAGTTTTCTTGTGGTTAATTGGAGATAAGCATCTCATGGACTTTCCTGCATGGACTGACTTTGAACCGTGATCCTCAGATCTCAGCTTTCTGAGTAGCTAGGATTACAGACGTGAGCCACCAGCGGCCAGCCTTTAAGACAAATTTTCTTTATTATATATAGATAAATGTATTTTTAATTGTAAAGATACTATATGGAGGGGTTACAGTTACATGAGTAAGGTAATGAGTACATTTCCTATGGAGCATTGTTACCCATTCCTTTGTTTTTCCCCTACCATCCCTTCCCTCACCACCTCCCCAACTTTTTCCTCTCCTTCCCTCTACCCCGAAGTTGTAAAATTTGTTTTCAACATAGTGTCTTGTGCATCTCATTGTTACAATGGGTCAGCTTGTATCCTTGTTTTGGCATTTTGTTATTTCCCTTCCCCTCCCCAAATTAGAAAAATGTATATACAGTATGCAGGGCTCCGCAATCAAATACAGTGAAAATAAGGGTTAGACATGGAGGAAGAACATAAAAAGACAATTCTTCTATGAATACTTTATAGTTGTAACTTCATTTAATGATGAATTAAATATGTCACTTTGATCATGTACCTGTTGAAGAGTAGAAATTTGCTTTTCAGTGGAGGAAGAATTGGAGAACAGGGTAAGACTGGCATCTTTGCTGATAGAACCAGTGCATTTCTTATCAGAGTGGTCTGATGGATGGCTGAAGTTATTCCTGTCAAAAATTACTACCTCATCATATTTTTAGGGGGAATGAAAGGTTTGAAGGAATATGAGCACAGGTGCTTCAGAATCATATGCAACATTCCATTTATTAGAATGCTTTAATGCTTTCTGTAGATATAACTTGCATAGAATTATGCAAATCTTACTACCTGCTTATTATGTTGCCCTATAAATCAGAATACACCTTTTATCACAGAGATGTATTATTTCTTGATATATGTGTGTATGCTTTCTTGTTGGATAGTTGTTAAAAGGAAGCTCAGAGACTCTGGAAAGTTAAAAAAAACATATCTAGGCCTCACTTCAGCCAAGAGAGAAGAATTAAAACAGAGTAGAACAGAGCTTGGCTTAAATAGTCTAGAGCATAGCTGTATCATTTCAAAAGTAAGAGGCCCTAATATTGGAAATTGTCAAAGCTGGAAGTGGGATTATATTTGATGGAAAGTTACAGTGGAACAGATGGATATGTTTACTCTGTAATGGGAATATTTAGTGGGGGGATGACTTTCTTACTATGCTTCAGAAAATAAAGCTATAAGCTTTGGGAGAACTAATTCAGACCTACTAACTAGGGCATTTGACTTCTGCAACAATCTAAAGCTAATGAGGCAACCAATGGACAGTAACTTGAAATATTTATGTGTGTGTGTGTGTGTGTGTGTGTGTGTGTGTGTGTGTGTGTGTGTATGGATACATATATATACAGATGTGTGTGTATATATATATATATATATGTATGTATATGTAATGGACTATTAGAAGACTCCTTTCATATTCCTGACTTTGGTTCCTTCACATTTTCTTTAATCTTTTGCAAAGTCTCAGGAAAATTATAAACCATTCTGTTTTCACTAGGGAATTATGAGGAAGGCTTGGCCCAGAGGTTAAAACAATACAGAGGAGTAGCTTCCTGAGGACAGGTGGTTCCCATTGGCTTGGCCCAGAGGTTAAAACAATACAGAGGAGTAGCTTCCTGAGGACAGGTGGTTTCCCATTGGCAGGCAAGTTGTAATTATACAGCAGTATGGGGTCAAAGGTTGGCTGCACTCGGCAATTACAACCCAGTGAAATCATTAGTATCCTGGACATATTCAAAGACATTTGGGGAAAAGGACATGGTGAATGTCTGAACTCCTTGCAACATAGGAAATACTATCATAATGAATGGAATGTCAAAAAGAGATGTAACTCTGAAACATCTTCCTTTTACCAACAGCACTGTCTTTCTACATATAGGATTAAAATATGTGCAAACTGATTAAGAAATAGTCACTTCCCTTGTCTACCCTAAATTCTTCTCATGTACTTCCTTATGTTTACATAATCCAGTACATAAAGGGTCAACAATACTAAATATAGTAGGGGCATACAGAGCATTCTCCAGCATACAACAGGGTACAAAGTTAATCACATGACCCTATAACATACTGGTGATTCCATTGCCCTTATATACATTTATCTCATCCTGACCTGAAAAAATATATAAGAAAATATTTAATTGGTATTTATTTATGCTTTTCTTTTCTTTTCTTTCATGTGGCTTGAACTCAGGGCCTGGGCCCTGTCCCTCAGCTCTTCGGCTCAAGGCTAGTACTCTACTTTGAGCCACAGCTCCACTTCTGGTTTTATGGTAGTTAATTGGAGATAAGAGTCTCACAGATTTTCCTGCCCAGGCTGGCTTGGAACTGTGATCCTGAGAGTAGCTAGGATTACAAGTGTGAGCCACCAGTGCCTGGCATGGTATTTATTCTTAAAGAATTTAGTGGGGAAATAAAGACCAACCCACATGAGCTAAATACAAAAATACTGCAGTAAAAACATTATGAGTCCAGATACAAAAGAATGGTAAGGTTAAAGTGACTGAGTAGGCTATAAGAGGTCAGGGGAAGCATGTCTTCAGAAAAGAAAGTGGGGTTATCCTGTGTTCTGGAGTTGATTGATGTTTTTCTATCTTTAGTTGTATATATTCCTTTACCACATGATAAAATGTACTCGTACTTGTCTCAAAGTTGTGTAATACTACAACTTATCCACTTGTATTTATTTGCCTATAATTCAACACCAAGATGATTTTTCCTACGCCAGTAGTAATTGGGGGAAATTATGGAACTTTAATTTGAGGAGAGAGAAAATGGGTCATCTCTTGTCTTATATTATAGAAATGACAAAATTGTCAGTGAAAATTCATTTATTGTTTTCTTCTCAGTAAAATTTGGAAATAATTATATGTAAATAATGACCCAATTAATTCATTTAAATGAATTCACTAATTTAGAATGAATTGTGATCAATTGTTAGAAGCAGCTTACATTATGCTTGTGTCTTGAATAGTAATTCTACACAAAACTGACTGTATATTTAACTTAAGATGAAGGCAATAAAAATAAAAGCAATGTAATACAGAATATATGGAAATGAAACTAGAGAAATGGAGGAAAACCCAATTATGCATACTCCTTAAAAGTTAACAGCTTCTAAAATTCAATCCTATCAGTTTAGTATAAAAATCATCAGTTTAATGATACCACTTGTCAAGTAACTGATGTAAAGGAAGTTATAGTAGAGAAAAAAATAAATAAAATTTCCATTCCTTTTAGCTGACCAAAGCAAAAAAAAATTCTTAATTGGGTGCCATAATGGAATGCTTCACTGTTTTACTGCCCAGTAAATAAAAGCAGTTTTCAAAAGTCAGATAATTAGATGTCAAAGGATGCACTATCTATTCAAATAAAAGGGAAGGAGAAAAACACCAAGAAATATCTTCTCTAAGAAATCTGTGTACTTTCACTTATCAAAAGAAATTGTCCCCTAGAAAGTCTTATGAAGCAAGCATTAGAGATAGGGACATGGATATGTTAGTGAAAACTTTAGCAAAAGGGATTATTTTCCTTAAGAACTGAATTTACAAAATGAATGCTAGAAAAGGGAAGGGTTCCTGGAACATGACTCACAAGAAAGGCTTGTCCATTTCCTATTAGCCATTAACTTCCTTCCAATACACACAGCTCAATGGCGCCTCTGTGACAGACTGTGAGATCATTCTTATCAACCACAGAACACAATGTGATCAGACCTGCCTTCTCTGATGTTTTTATGAAGATAGCAGCTTGTAGCAGAAAGTCTACTACATGAAAACTTCCATTCTGAAATTCTAATATCCCAATGTTGAAGCTGAAAATTTAGGCCACTCAACACAAAAAGGTTTGTATCACAGATCCTTCTTTTCCTGTTTCTACTCCTGTCACTTCTCTAATGTAAGCATTTTACTCTTGTGTCTAGCATCCAGTCATGCTGTATCTTTGGGAAGTGTGTTCGTAGCTTGGCTATTCAGGAGAGTTCCTGCCTTCCCTTATAGACATAAGTAAAAGAGAATGTTCACCCATGCTGTGGTTGCTACTTTATTCCCCCAGGAAGATTTCCTAGATGATGGGTGAAGTTGTTTTCCACCCTACAATGCCCAGAGAAATATTTTCAGGTAGACTCCCAAGATTTCTCCTCCCTCCTGGCCTTCACACTGTACCTGAGAGAGGTACTGTACACCCCTATGCAGCAATGTCTGAGCTTCAGTTGGTAGTAAATAACATATTGCTGATTGTCAAATAAATTGTATCATTCGGGCTGGGAAGTTGGCTCAGTGGTAGAGCGCTTGCCTTGCATGCCTGCGGCCCTGGGTTCGATTCCTCAGCACCACATAAGCAAAAAGAAAAAAGCTGGAAGTAGCACTGTGGCTCAAGTGGTAGAGCACTCGCCTTGAACTGAAGAGCTGAGAGACAGTGCCCAGGCCCAGAGTTCAGGCCCCACAACCGGACCCAAAAAAGAAAATTGTATCATTCACCATGATATTCTCTCTATATCATAATTTTAGTTCTAAGAGGAAATTTCTAACCCGTTTTCTATCTTGGAAATATTTGTTTAAAAAAATTAGAGGTCTGGAAAGGTGGCTCAGTGGTAGAATGCTTGCCTTGCATGCCTGAGGCCCTGGGTTCGATTCCTCAGCACCACATAAGCAAAAAGCAAAAATCCAGAAGTGGCACTGTGGCTCAAGTGGCAGAGCGCTAGCCTTGAGCTGAAGAGCTGAGGGACAGCGCCCAGGTCCAGAGTTCATGCCCCACGAATGGATCCAAAAGAAAAAAAAAGTTAGAATAAAGTTAGGTTCTAAAGGAACTCAACAGCACATAGCTTTGTTAACCCTAATACTCAAGTTCACACTTGTTTTCTTCTTGGCAGGGATTGAACCCGAGGAGTGAATTAAGGGACTTATATTTACTAGGTAAGTCCTTTACTGATACTAAAAAAAACTGCAACTCCTGGATTGGTACTTATCTGTGATCTTGATGAATAAATCCCCAGACCAGAAGGAGATATAAGATGGCAAAGATTTACTGAGGAGGAAGATGAGAAGGATCTGAGGGAAGTATACCACCTGAGGTGTGCTGTACTGGGATGAATAAGATGTCTCTTTGAGACAGCTCCATGACTCACTGGCTAGTCTACACACTGTATGGATTCTGACACTATCAGAGGCTCTCGTGAGCCTGCCTGAACTCTTTACCAGCCATCTAACCCTCAATTGGGTGTGCATTATGGTACAAACCTCTAGTATACAATCAGTTCTCTGTTCATCTACAAGTCTTCTCAGGGCAATGGACCGTGCATGGCATGATGCCCAGGGGCCTGCATGTTTGACTGCTCAAGGCCATAGAGCAGGAGGCAGAACTTACCTGGGAGAATGTTCTTTCCTTGGTTTCCCAGACAGGCTCTTTATCTGTTCTCTCTCACTTCAGCCATGTCCTCAGTCCTGTTACTCATGTTTGTTTGTTTGTTTTTTCAGATACGTCCCCTGGCTTTTAGCTGGACTTGTCCAGGCCCTCACTGCTTCCACTTCTACCTCCTAATTAACTGGGATTTGCAGCTGTGCCACATCACATCCAGTTTGTTTTGAGGTAAGGTCTCACTACATTTGTCAAAGCTGACCTCAAACTGTGATTTGTGCTTCCTGGGTTGCTGGTGAGACAGGTATGTACCATCATTTCCATCAGTGGTGGTTGTTTTCTAAGAAAAGATGTCCTGAGGCTCAGATAATATATTGCTTCCTTTAAATATTGCCATTTCTCCTCATTTCACTGTAAACCTAAGATTCTAAACTATTTTAAGAAAAGCATCCTGGGGTACCACTTGTGGGGGTCCATACTTGTAATCCCATCACAGAAGGCTAGGGCAGGAGGTTTTGAGTTTGAAGCCAACCAGGATTACATAGCAAAACCCAGCCCAAAACTAAAACAGTAAGTCCAACCAAACAAACAACAACAACAAAAAAACAACAACTAGAAATTGGCAGTAGATCCTAACCTGGGAGGATAGCGTTCTTGAAGAAAGCCATGTCCTATATCCCTCTCTTTTCTCTCAACCTTTCCCGAATGATTTCAAGGCCAAGGAGGTAAAGTTAGTCCTTGTGCTGAGAGGTCAACTCCGGTATAAAAGTTCAGTCCTCAATCCTTGACACCCTTGATATTTATTAGATTGATTCTGGAGAGAAGCTTATTTTTCCAGAAGGGGAAAAAAGTGTGAGAACATCATTGCTGCTTCATATAAGGAAGAGAAAGGATACTGTAGAGAAGAGCAATTCCACCAGCACAGCTCAAGTTCAGCCAGCTTACAGGGCCCTGGAGATTTGCCATGGAGGAAATTCTGCCTCAAGCTTGCAATTTACAGCACTATCCCTTTTTATTCTTTTCCACGAAATAGATCATGGAAACCTTCTTCGCAGCTGGGAGAGTGGATTGCCCAGGCAGAAGCTCTGCACAAAGCTCTAATGGGGACAATACAGGGCCTATCTGCTCAGCAGACCAGAACCAGCATTTACTGTGCTGAGCCCTAATAATGATGAAGAAAATAGAACTTCCCCCAGATGCTAGTCAACCTCATGGAGGAAACACCAGCCAGCACTCATTGTTTCTATCCAATACTCATGTTTTTATTTATTTATTTTTTCTACAAAAAAAGAAGAAAAAATAATAGCTATGAACTGTTAATTATGGCATATTACAACCATAATCCCAGAGAATGTGCTCATTAACATAGTTAATGACCAGTTCGTTAGTGTATGAACTTCTTTCAGCCCCCATCCTGTGATATACATTTAGCAAACCAGTCATTAAGCACCAGTAATAACTATTTATTCCAAGATTTAAGGGCTGAAATATAAACCAAAATGAAGTGGAAATTCTTAAAATTAATGGTTCATGCTTCTTCTCCTCACCATGGATATAAAGTATTAAGTTTGTCCCGACCCGCAGGACTTCAATGAGGGCAATGAACCTAAGCAAGAAGGAATGAAGGGACAAGAGACACGAAGAATGACAGCAAGACAAGGGTTCTGATCAAGCTGCCAATTTTTATTTTTCACACAGGGGTATTTATATGCTTGGAATAAGGAAGCTTTTTCATTGGCTGTTAAGGAAGCTTTTTCATTGGCCGAAGCAGCTGTAGGATGTTTGCTTAGGGCAAGGTGAAAAGGTGGGGTGAAAAGGTCAGATTCTGTAAACAGCCTCAAGATGTTCCAGTGAGATAGTCAAGCCTATTATGTTGAGAGACTCAACTCTTGGCTCCCGACATCTCCCCCTTTCTTATTTAGAAAATTGACCGTCAATTGTTAGCTGCTCTTTTTAAGGGGGTGACAGAGGCTCTGTTCCTCTAAGGGCCCAGGGTTTTTCTCTGCCTGAGCGAGCGTCCTCACTCGGGGAGGGGAATTTTACAGGTCTTAGCATGTTTTTTGAGGAGATGGCTTGTGGGTATGCATGCCAACCGTCATGCACCAGAGCTTGCCACTCAGGGGTCTTGGGTTTGGGGATCTCGCAGATCCATCCCCCTGCAGTCTTACCTGCACCCTTGATTAGAGCATTTTTTCTTCCTCCTATAGGTGCATCCTCCCCCAAGCAGAGGGGCCTATAGGAGGAGGGGCGAACCTATCCCTTATTGCAAGGGCGCAATAGGTCTTGCCCGTTGAATGGTCAGGAGTTATGAATAAGGAGAAGGGTTTTCTAAATAAGAAAAAAAGAAAAGGGGGGGGTCCCCACTGGAACAAGCTCATGGCAAAACACTAATTAAAAGCCTGGGGTAAATCCTAGATCTCAATGCCTTGGTCTGCCATATCAAGGTGATGGTGATGAACCTGTATGGGCTTAGAAGCCAAGAGATCAATCTGTTGTTTAATAATTTCAAACAGGAAGGTCCACATCAGGAGTTCTAGCTGCATCTATAAGAGAAAAGGAATCATCCTCAGGGGGAAGGTTTCCCCTGGGTTGTGGTAAGCCATTAACCTGTTTTATCAAGCGTTCTGGCAGCCACCTTGGGTCCGCTTGTTCTTGATCTAAAATACAGGCTGAACCTCGCCCCCAGATAAGAACAGGATCTGGTCCCTTCCCTTTGCCTGTAAGGGGGTCTCGCCACATGACAGACGGGCGAGCAGAACTGGAAGATGGGTGCCAATGCCTGTCAGCTGCCGAGTGGCCTTCATTGTCCAGAGTTAGAAAATTAAGGGCTAACAGTGTATGACTAAGGCGATCCCTAGGAGTGGAAAATGAAAAGGCAGAGGCTTTGAGGCGAGTAAGCCAGGTTTTTAGGGTGTGGTGGGCTCGTTCTACGATGCCCTGACCTTGGGGGTTATAGGGAATCCCAGTAGTATGACAAATCTGAAAAATAGCACAAAACTGTTTAAACTTGGCACTGGTATAAAATTTCATTAATCAAATTCCAATAGGAAAAGACAATAGCAGGAACCTTTTCTGGACCAAAGGTTTCATAATAATCTGTTAAACAATCTCCTACTCTTTGCCATCTTTTTGCATCTATGGTTCCTTCAAGGGGGAGCCAAGGACACAAGTCCTTGAGAAAAATAATTCTAAATCCTTTTTCTTAACCCCCATTCCCCGTGTCTTGAGGGCCTCCTTGAGGCCTGACAGAAATAGATCATGTGATGATATTGCTTGTCCCATGGTGGGTCACTCACCTTGCATCGTCCTCACTCTCCTCCTGGATCTGTCTCTCGGCGGGTTCTGTTGAGGCGATCTCATGATCTCGGACTGTATTTGGCCAAGTTTTCCTGGAGGACGGCGTTCCTTCTTTAGTCAGAGGCTCGTGCCCCACGTTGGGCGCCAGTTGTCCCGACCCGCAGGACTTCAATGAGGGCAATGAACCTAAGCAAGAAGGAATGAAGGGACAAGAGACACAAAGAATGACAGCAAGACAAGGATTCTGGTCAAGCTGCCAATTTTTATTTTTCACACAGGGGTATTTATATGCTTGGAATAAGGAAGCTTTTTCATTGGCTGTTAAGGAAGCTTTTTCATTGGCCGAAGCAGCTGTAGGATGTTTGCTTAGGGCAGGGTGAAAAGGTCAGATTCTGTAAACAGCCTCAAGATGTTCCAGTGAGATAGTCAAGCCTATTATGTTGAGAGACTCAACTCTTGGCTCCCGACAAAGTTCTTATGAATAGTGTTATTTCTAGAGAGGACTTGGATGATTCCGAATGGGACTGTGTTCTTGTCAGCACCAGATGTTTACCCTGCCCGATAGTGATTGTTGGTTTACAAGTCCCTCCACTTCTGCTTAATGACATTTCCTTCCTTCACATCTTCCTTGGGTCTTTGGGGAGTCATCCAGAGGGATTCAAGTTTGCATTCTATTGTTGCTGCTGTTGTTTCCCTTTTACTGTTTTACTTTCCTCTCACATTCCAATTTTAAAGCTATATTCCTTGGTTTGATAGCTCAAGGATGGCACATACACAGACATCTTTGCTACATTATCAATAGCATTGCTTTCCAGTACTATTGATTCCACATTAGCTTGGTCCATGGCTATTTCAATACAACAGTATATTACCTCTGGATAGAATTTTATTATTTCCAACTGATTTCAGGCTCTGTTACATAAATGCCAATTTGTGGGTCTCCTTGATCCACAAAGTATATCTGAGATGAAGGAACTAAAATGTACATTAGCCCCATTTAAAAACAAAACAACAACAAAGAAAACCAAGACAAAGAAAGTAAAGTCACATGGACTGCCTTGAGGGCACACAGCAGAGAGTAACTCTCTAGTGGAAGGTACCCTGGGATGGGATTTCTTTCCAAATTCTAGACATATTTGACAAGTTAGAGGACTCCTGATTTCCTCATGGTAGCTTTTCTACAAATGAACTGAACTTTTACATCTTAATAACTTCCATGGTTTCCAGATTCTAACGTCTTAATTCATAGATCTGTTTGGTGATACACCATGAGGCAGTTTAATTAAAAACCGTAATAAAACTCGGTTGTGTAAAATAAACACATTAAGGTGCACCGAATCAATTGAGCCTAAGTTTATGGGGAAAGAAAGACATGACTTGTGTCCTAAGTGACAGTTTATGTGGCTCAAAGAATGGCACTTTTGGCAAGAGAATATTAAAACATAGGCAAACGGGACAAATCCATATATAATCAATAGACTATAAAGGAATAGAAAATGAGACACAAATTATATTTTATATTAAATTCTGAAGTGCTACAGAGAGAGAGAGAGAGAGAGAGAGATCAGAAGTTGTTTCTGTGATGCTCTGTGACATTTCTTTTCTATACCAGGGAATCAGTGGGAATATCTGCAGACATTTCTCACTCTCCTTTCTTTCTCTGTGGGAGGTTCTCAGTAGGACAGTTTCAAGCTCTGAGTCCAACCACTGGCCTCAAAGCTAAATTGGATAATTCAGATGAAACCCCTATGTCGTTTGAAGAATCCACACATTCTCAATGCTGCCTGCCAGGGACACACATATGAGCATACAGACATACAGCCTTTTGTTGTTTCTTTTTGAATTTTTTGGGGGGATAAGAAGATAAGCAAAGTAAGAGCTTAGATGAGAGGTAAAGCAGGGCAAGAAGGCAAGAAACGTAGAGGTAAATGTGAAAACTGAATGCTTACTTCACTTAATATAATTTTTTTCCAAGTCTTTCCATTTCCTAACAAATGGGGCAGTGTCATTCTTTCTGATGGAAGCATGGAATGCATATCTAGATAGATAGATAGATAGATAGATAGATAGATAGATAGATAGATAGATAGATAGATAGATAGATTGATTGATTGATTGATTGATAGATAGATAGATCACATTTTCTTAATACATTCATCTACTGAGGGGCATTCTGGGTTGGTTCCATATCTTAGCTATGGTGAATAATGCTGTAATAAACATAGTTGTGCTGGTAGCATTAGTATGGCATTTTTGTGATCATTTGGGTAAATGCCAAGAAAATGGGATTGCTGGGTCATAGAGAAGCCCTATGTATAGTCTTTTGAGGAACCTCCATACTGCTTTCCAAAGTGACTGAACAAGTTTACACTCCCACCAACAAAACAATAGGGTTCCTTTTTTGGCCATATCCCCTACAGCATTTGTTGTTATTAGAGTTCTTGGTATAGCCATTCTAACTGGGGTGAGGTGGAATCTCAATGTTTTGTTGATTAACATTTCTTTTTTTTTTTTTTTGGTCAGTCCTGGGGCTTGAACTCTGGGTTTGGGCATTGTCCCTCATCTCTTCAGCTCAAGGCTAGCGTTCTACCACTTGAGCCACAGCGCCACTTCCAATTTTCTAGTGGTTTATTGGAGATAAAAGTCTTACAGACTTTCCTTGCCCAGGCTGGCTTTGAACCGTGATCCTCAGATCTCAGCCTTCTGAGTAGCTAGGATTACAGGCGTGAGCCACCAGTGTCCAGCTCTGATTTGTATTTCTTTTATGGCTAGAGAAGTTGAACATTCCTTCATGTGTCCACTGGCCATTAGGTTCTCTGGCTTCCCTTATTTGCAATAACTAGTATATGTCTAGGATAATCTTATCAGACAAGCAGAAAAGGTCAAAAGCTATGTACATAGGACCACATAAGATGATGCTAAATGAACTGAACCCGATAGTGACACAAGTGGTTTTATCTTTCTTGCTATTGTTTTTAATGTATTTATAATATACTATGAGATTTTTTGTTTGTTTTTTGTTTTTTTATTGTGAAAATACCATATAGAGGGGTTTACAATTACATGGGCAAGATAACAAGTGCATTTCTTATCAAGCACTGTTGCTTCCTCATTTGTTTCCCCTTCCCATCCCTTCCCATCTCCCCCACCCCCACCCCCCGCCATAGTTGTAAAGTTCATTTTTCAACATAATGACTTGTACATCTCATTGTTGTTTTGTATGTTCTTCCCCCATGGTATAACCCCTGTTTTCACTGTATTTGATTCCAGTGCCTTGCATCTTGTATATTCATTTTTCTAATTTGGGGAGGGAAAGGGAGATAACAAAAAAGCTAAAATAAAGATACAGGTTGACCCATTGTAACAATGATATGTACAAGACAGTATGTTGGAAATGAACTTTACAACCTTGGGGGAGTGGGGAGGTAGGAGTCAGGGAAGTGGGTAGGGAAGGGATGGTAGAGGAAAAACAAAGGAGGAGGTAACAGTGCTCAATAGGAAATGTACTCATTACCTTACTTATGTAACTGTATCTTTACAGTATCTTTACAATAAAACATTTAAAAACACTGAATGTTGTTTAAACTATTCAGGAAATATTAACAAATTCTTTTTCATGCTTGCATTCATCTGGTTGCCAGTACTAGGCCTTGTCATGACATGGTACTAAGTTACTAAAATGTTTTATGCTTCTGAAAGAAGTTCCTTTTCATCTAAGTCTTCTTATGGCATCAGTAGGGATAGGGTGATGTATGAAAGTTATAGATGAACTTATGAATTTATAGATAGACATGAATTTATAGATAGTCATGGATTTTGTCATGGTTTGAATGGAGTGTCCAACATTCATGTGTAAATGTTAATGCTGACTACAACTGTATGAATGGAGTCTGGTATTTGGAGTCTTTCAAAAGAAGCTTTAGAAAGATTATGACCCTTTTTTCCCCTTCCGCCTTCCACCATACATAGGTGCCACTGGAAGATACGCATGGACAGAGCCACCGCCTGGTACCTCAACCGCGAGAAGTAGATTTCTATTATTTATGAGTTGTTCTACTTTGTGAGAACAGAGGAAATACTGAAAACTTTAAATTTCCTGCCTAGTCAATAAGCACCCTGTCTAGGTGGGCATTTGAGTGACAAAGCAAAGCCCTTCCACTGGTCCCCCATTCTGTCTTCTCCTGTAATCAAGTGACATTCTTCCAGACCAATGAAATCCTCTCTTTAATGACTGGTCTTCCAGATCCCCAATAAAAGCACTTGTCCAGAGCCCTCTGTCCCTTTCTGCTCCCATCTGCTTAATGGCACCCACTCCCATGTCACCCCTTCCATGGGCCATCTTTCAGCACAAAGTGACTCTGTCTTGCTGATCTGTGATGATAACAAACCTTGCTGTTTATTAGGAGTCTCACTTGTGCCTTTTGTTTGTTGGTTGGTACTAGGGTTTAAATTCAGGGCCTCATACTTGCTAGGCAAGAACTAGAGGATTGTGCCATGCCTCCATTTCTTTTTCTCATGGATTATTTTGTATATATTTTTATTGTAAAGAAACTGTACAGAGGGGTTACAGTTACATGAGTAAGGAAATGAGTACATTTCCTGTCAAGCATTGTTACCCCCCTTTTGTTTTTCCCCTACCATCTCTTTCCTCCCCACCTCCCCAATTCCTCCATCTCCCATCTCTCAAAGTTGTAAAGGTCATTTTCAACATAGTATCTTGTATGTCTCATTTTGCAATAGGTAAACCTGTATCCTTGTTTCAGCATTTTGTTATTTCCCTTCCCCTTCCCAAATACAAGATGCAAGGCACCAGAATCAAATACAGTGAAAACATACAAAAGAAACAAAAAATCACAAAGTACATTATAAATACATTAAAAGTAACAGCTGACGTTTAGTATCAGCTTATTTGGTCATATGTACATAGTTTTTGACCTTTTCTGCTTCTCCTAGACATATCCTAGTAATTGCAAATAAAGAAAACCATGGGACCTATGTTTCTGTGAGCCTGGCATACTTCATTTAATATAATTTTCCCCAAGTCTTTCCATTTCTTAACAAATGGGGGAGTCATTCTTTCTGATGGAGGCACAGAATTCCATTGTGTATGTATACATATATGTACATGTGTGTACCCATTTTCTTGATCTATTCATCTACTGAGGGGCACCTGGATTGGTTCCATATGTTAGCTATGGTAAATAATGCTGTGATAAACATAAACTTGTTCAACCACTTTGGAAATCAGTATGGAGGTTCCTCAAAAGACTACACATAGAGCTCCCCTATGACTCAGCAATCCCACTTTTGGGCATTTACCCGAATGATCACAAACAAGACCATACTAAAGCAACCTCACTGACTATTTTTAAGACAACATTTCACTGCCTGTTTTAGGAGGCATCCCACCATACCTGGATGATAGTTGTATGCCAGTATGCCCACCTTTTATCTGTTAAGATGAAGTGTTGTGAACTTGTCTGCCCAGGCTGGCAGGCATTCTAATCTCAGTTTTCCACATAGTTAGACATGACAAGATGCATGCCGTTTTCAGCTGCACTGGATTATCTGCAGAAATACAGAAGGCAGAGCCATATTAACATGTTCTTATCAGTGTATGGGTAAAACTCTTCCCCCCCAAAAGAACAGTGAATAGCTAATTACTGAATTTAAATAATAATGCACATGTTTTACAATGTACTTTTGATGAACTAAAAGAAATATTTAAAGGAGTTCCTAGAGAGCAATTCTGACTCTACTCACACACACAATATACTATTTAAACTGCTGAGTTGGAATAACATTATATGGTTGAATGTGAATTCAATGGAAAATAGAAATCTATCTTTGTAATAATCTCATTGTGATAATTGTGGTTATATGTTGGCTTTCATAACTAAAAAAAGTAAATCTGTTCATGTCTTGAGGCATGGGTTAACTTCAAAATAAGTGGGATAAAAGAGGACAGAAAACTGACAAGCAGAGGAAATACAGTTGCAGTTCATAAACTAGAGAAATGATTAATGTCCCTGACATATTAATAGCATCTAAAATAGAGGAAAAAAATACCCAAAAACCTTACAGAAAAAATGGGCTAAAGAAACAAACAGCCATTGGAACAGAAATTCGAATAGCTTTAAGCCAGATAAAAGATAGAAAACTTTGCTCATAAGAGACATATAAATTAAAACCACAATGACATGTCATTTATCATATGATTTATTGGATTAGCAAATCTGGAAGTTGACAGTGGATAAAGGCACAAGGAGACATAAATTCTCATGCATTTCTGGTCAGAATACAAAATTGTGCAATTGTGACCAATAAGAACTTGGAAAAAATATGTATTGACTTTTCCATCTAGTAAGTCTAATTTCAAGTATATGTTACAAACTTGATGAGATTCACAGACATAAAAATACAAATTTTAGAAGTCATCATTTCTAGCTATTTTCAATAGCAAGAGACTAGGCATTAAATACATGCAAATGTTCACAAAAACTTGACTGAAAAAGTAGGGTAGAGCCACACAATGAAGGAATGTCTTATATGAGCAGAGGATAATAATTATCTCCCTCTGTTACTATGAAATGACAGGCACTAATTGTAAATAAAGTAAAGAAGATGCTGGGAATGTGACTTAGTGTTAGACTGCTTGCCTAACAAGCAGAAGGCCAGAAGTGGCACTGTGGCTCAAGTAGTAGAGTGCTAGTCTGGAACAAAAGAAGCCCAGGGACAGTTCCCAGACCCTGAATTCAAGCCCCAGGATTGGGGCAAAAAAGAAGGTAAAGAAACGTGTGCTTGAATTTGTGTGAGTAGAATACAAATTTGTAAATATATATAACTTACATATAATCTAAATCTTATTTAAATCCCATAATAATAAAAATAGTTACTAATTCGAAAATAGGAAATTAAGTGTAAACACAAAAGAAATATCTGTGTGTATGTGTGTGTGTGGGGGGGGGAACTGGAGCTTCTTGAACTCAATGCCTAGAACTCTCCCTGCACTCAGCTTCTTTGTTCATGGATGCTATTTTATACTTAAGCCACACCTCTACTTATATCTTTTATTTTTTTATTTGACCTTATAGTCATGTAAGTATTCTTGACATTAATATGAAAAACTTAATTATTTAACCAAGTAATTCTTACATTTTAAAAAATAACTAAATGAGCAAAGAGGTATATCCAATTGGTATCATAATGTCACATAAAGAAAAAAAAGAAATATTATAAGACAATTTAAGCCATAGTATTTTGATCATATTTCTATTAGGATATATCTCATAACAAAAACTACTACAAAATAAAAATCTTAAACCGTTTTGAGTGATCACATCTGCATCCCAATATTCTTAGTGTAATATGAGATGAATCTAAATTTCCTTAGTATGGAAGGAATGAAATTACATTTGTAAATGGACAAAGCATATAAAACTTAATATTCCTGAATAAATGTTCCTAAACTTTGTCAAGTAAGGTACCATACAGATTCAGAAGAAAAAAAACTGTCATCAAATTACCAAACTGGACACTGATGGCTCATATTTGTAATCCTACATACTCAGGAAGCTGAGATTTGAGAATCACAATTCAAAACCAGCCAGGCAGAAAAGTCCATGAAACTCCCATCTCCAGTTAATGACAAGAAGACTGGAAGTGGAACAATGGCTCAAAATAGTATATTTCCCTGAGCAAAAGAGTTTAAGGACAGAGCCCAGCCCCACTACCCCAAACAACCCAATAATCCCATAAAAGGTATAGAAGGGCTTACCAAAATAACACAGGAAATAAAAGTTTCTTACTGGTTAAAAAAAGACATTTTGACTATTGGTACTAGTGATAATTGGAATTGATTTTTTAAAATCTCTATGCTTAAATCAATGTGGTCATAATGATATTTTAAAAACCGATTCAAATCCATTAGATGATGGTCATGGTTTGAATCATGCTTTTGAAAAATAGTAACTGAAAAAAAATATTTAAGTATCTGTCCTGTCTTTCTTATATAACAAGGACCACTGAGCTACCAAATGTTTACAAAGATAAATTCTTATTCATGGATGAACACTAACTAATGACAAAAAATAAGGATTGTAGTATATTATCCTGTGAAACTCCCAATGAATTAATAGGCCAAGGCAATAACATCAGTGGTCACTGACATCATTAACAAGTGCAGCATTCCGAAAGCAAATGTCTCTTTTCTTTCTGATGGAATAATACATCACCATATGGTGATGCATTTGTCCATATCCACATTGAACCTATCTGACCCAGCCTCCTCCCAGCCAACTACCAATCTCCAGAAATTCAGATCAAAAGGAACATAATAATTGAGACCAAATTACTGCAACCAGAAAAACCTTGATTACAGAGAATTTTACAGGATCCTCATGTTCTCATGGATAATATAAAAGGAAAATAAAGAGATAGAGAACTTACAAATTAAAAAGAGTCTTATTATTCTAATACCAGCAACACTGAATGGGTCTTACTTAATTCCTAATCTTTAGAAACCAAAAAATATCAAAAGTCCCCAAAAAAATCTACAATTTTACAAAAGGGGTGTTTTTGCTTCCTTTAAATACATTTAAAAACAAGTATAGCTTGCTTTGCCTATGCAAATAATAGCATGATATGTTTTTCAAGGTATTATCTTCTAGACATGCATGATGGAATGTTTATTGAAGATGTGATGTGCTTTCCTGTAAGAGATCAGAAAGTAGATTATACAAAATTGTCCATGGGTATATATAATTAATTTGGGAAGAAGTGATTCAGGAAGGCTCATCACATTATTATTTTGATGTATGTATTATGCAATGTTAACAATTTTTTTTTGTCACTGGTGGGTCTTGAACTCTGGGCTTGGGCACTGTCCCTGAACTCTTCAGGTCAAGGTGAATGCTCTACCACATGAGCCACAGCGCCACTTCCTGTTTTCTAGTGGTTTATTGGAGATAAGAGTTTCACGGACTTTCCTGCCTGGGCTAGCTTTGAACTGTGATCCTCAGATCTCAGCCTCCTGAGTAGCTAGGATTACAGGTGTGAGCCACTGGTGTCTGGCTGATAACATTTTTTAACACTGACAGTAAGAATGTACACTAAGATAATTTGTATTGTTAACAAAAATCTTTTAAAATAACTTCTCCTATTTCTCTGGCCAATCAACAATTTGTAGTCATGTGGACATGAGTCTAGGTCCTTAAAAAACAGAAATAGCTGGGCCCAAAATGCTTCTATAAAAGTCACACCACCAGTGTTGATGCAAACAGATCCACATTGCAAAATCACACTTAAACTTCTATGTTTGAAACTCAAAACAGTATGAAGGTGTAACTGCAACTGCTTAGTCTCTGGCAGCCAAAGCTGAGCAGCTTTCAGAATCTCCTTGGTAAACCTGAACTTGAAAGTGTGCTTGAATTGGTGTTTGGCAGTCGACTCACAATGCCTGGCACATAATACAGTAAATGCTTAATAAGCATCTGCTGAATGAATGAGGAAATGACAAACCATGCAATACAGTATTAAAAAGTAGGAAGCTTGCATTTAGCAGACAGCAGTTTATAGCTTAGCCTGTCTCCTGAACAAAGATGAAATATTTTTCTCTGGGATATATATATATATATATATATATCAAGCTATATATATACATATATATCAAGCTATATACATATATATATAGCTTGCTAGCACACTACAGAACAAATATTGAATAAATAATAGCTAAGGATACATACATGTTTCAGAAAATATTCAATGAAGATATTTTATCGAAAAATGTGAGTATGTACAGAGAGAATGAAGGGGAGAGCAGAGGAGAGCGGCAGAAGAGAGAGAGGTTGAAGAAAGAGAGAGAGAATGCACACTGTATCATGAAGAAGAGTGGCACAATAAAACTTCACCTACTGGGCAGAGGGCTGGATTGAACCTGGGTCTGCTTGTCATAAATTGCAAGTTTAACATCAGTCAAAGAACTTACCCCTACTGCACCTGCCAAAGTTAAAAACAAACAAGGTTTATTTAAATAGCATGGCTAGTTCAACAGTTCAATCTTTTGACATGAAATATTTAGCATAAGCCAGATATAGAGAATGGCTATGGAGCTGTTATTTATGTTTTCCTACTCATTGAAAAAACAGAGCCAAGAGACAGCTGTAGACAGTGCCTCTCCTCACTCTAGCTTCAGACACAAGGCTGGCTGGCCGGCTGACCTCTGTCCTATACATGTTAGCTCTTATTACACTGCACTTCAAGATGTATAAATAATTGGCAACTGGAAAGTCTGCTGGATTATACAGGAATGTTTGTTATAGAAGTATAATACTATATGGAAGTGGCGCTGTGACTCAAGTGGTAGAGTGCTAGCCTTGAGCTGAAGAGCTCAGGGACAGCGGCCAGGCCCAGAGTTCAAGCCCCACGACTGATAAAAAGAAAGAAGTATAATACTATATACTATAGTATTACAGTATAATATTACAATATAATATATAATATATACCAATATTATTATACTATATTTTATAATATATACTTTATACAATTATATATATAGTATATAACATAAACCATATAATATATACCATGTATTATAATTTAGATAATATATGTAACAGCCAGCGCCTACACCCTAACACCTCATTAATTAATGCTTTGTGATCACTATGGGCCTGGTTAATTGCTTTATACCCCATTTATTATATGGAGGCATGTCAATACTTTATGCATACATACCTGTTTCTTTTGTCTATGGTTATGTATCACTGAAGCCAGAAATCTTGTACTTAGAGAATTTCAGAATCAGAAGGACCTTTAGAGATAGTCCAACAAAACCTAAAGACACAGTGACTCATCTGAGATTTAAAAAATAAATTCTTGGAAACAGTGATAGAATCCAGGACACCTGCACTCAGCTGCCCACACGGCATACATAGTATTCCTGCTGCTAGTTAGAGCTACTCCCATGGCAGCAAAAATATCCTGGCTCAATAAAACCCAGTACAGATAAGAACATTACATATCAGGGTTTGGAAAATTCCACATCTTGTGCCAGTGATTAGCTTGGTAAAGATTACTGAGTTGAGCGAGAATGCCTATGATTTTGTGACATTTACACATCAAACCACATGCTGTTAAGAGAGGGGGGAAATGTTGGGTTTCCAGTGTTAGCTATGGTATTTACAAAATAATGAATATGCTTATTAGAAACTCTGACCTGATTAAGGAAAGACTGGAATTCCCACCTAGAGTCTGTTGCGATCTTTGCCACTAGCCCTTCCGGATAAGTTAATTTAGTGATGCTCACAGGTAACTGAATCAAGCTATGTTTTCCAGTAAATAGAATTATTCTTTTCTATCATATCCTGGTAGCTTCTATAAGGTTCTCAGTGTTGGATGAAGAATGAGGTTGATATTCAAGCCTTGCCTCCTGTCAGCAGAGCATTTATAGACATCTGTGGAAGAATCTGGATTGTTTTCTAGCCACAGTAGATACCTACGTCTATATGGCTGTCAAATTTCAGGCAGAACAGGAAGTCAGCAGACATAACTGGCTGATTTCTGTATAATGCAAAGTCAGAACACAGACAAAGCCAAGGCTGCCCTGGAGAACTATGTTCCCCTGTCCCTGCCTCTAATGTTTCTCTCTTACCCCCAAAATTAGCAGCTTCCACAAAGTTTACAAAGAGAAAAATCCCAACCCAGCAACTCTTTTGGCAAGGGAATAAAGAGTAACAGGAGTGGCTGGTCAGGCCAGTACAAGAAACTGGGCCAGGCTGGCCTAATACCATCTGAGATCCAGTGCACATCAATCTGCCTTGCTTGCTACTACTAATCCATAGGCTGTGTTCCCAAAATAAAGACTGAAGTCAGGGTGGTGAGAAGACTTCTTCCTTCTGTACCCACTGCAGAGACTTGCAGACTAAGCCTGATGCTGCAGAATACTTGTTCTGCATGCCCACATTCACATTTACAGACACCTGGGGTGTGTTGAAGGGTCAGGCAGTCCAAACACGGATGTAAACATAAGAGAAACCGTGAAGATACAGAATTGAAACTAGAAGTCTGTAGCACACCCTTCAATCTAGCTTTACTGGTAGCATCCATCTATCTGAATCCTGTTCTTTCTCAATTGATTCATGGGCCTGTAATGGGAAAAGGGAGCCTTCTCTTCCTCTCCTTTATAAACTCTCTGATAAATCTGGCATGACTTTATGCTTCTGGGAAAAACGCTGTCTCATTGCACATGGACATTTAAAAGTCCAGTATTGTATTTCTGGGTTCAAGGAAATTCTTGACTTAAAGGACTTGTTTGATTCATATCCCTGGACAAGTCATTAATCAGTCTGTTCTCTAATTTTTGTTTGTTTCTTTGTTGTGTTTTCTTTGTTTTTCATCTGAAAATGAGTAAGGCTCTCCCATCTGTAATGCCACAGTAAGGCATATTGATAAGACACAAGTCAGTCTAGGAGAAGCTGGGGAAATGCTGAACTACCATTGCCATGCCCAGAGAATTGATACAGGCAGAAGGACTCATTGTCAATCATAAAAAGTACATGCATATGGAAACAGAACTTAACCTTACTGTCATTTCAGACCTCTAGTTTACAAATATTAAAACTATTCTAATTTATCTTATACCAGATAGCTCAGAAACTAAGTACGGAACAGTTTAAATGTAACTACCTATTGTTAGTAAAATTCAATGTCAAAACTTCTCCAGAGTTGTGTGTGTGTGTGTGTGTGTGTGTGTGTGTGTGTGTGTGTGTGTGTTCACAAATTTCATATTTTATAGGACTGGGAGGAAGGAAACTGGAGCTGAGAATTCATATAGAGCAAGATGGGTAATTGATTGTTTCTGGGTCAATTATCAAATAAGGATTTGGAGTGCCTTAAGGTCGATCTAATTCTCTCATTAAGATGACTGAAATAACCATCCCACTAAACAGTCAATATGGTTATTTCATCCATCTTAATGACCCAATCAGATCAACTCTTGGAGGAGAGCTTCAACACCAGCTCCAAAGGGGAAAAGTCATCTGTAGAAACAACAGCAGCTTTTGTGTAGCCCTCCAAATTTAAAGATGAATTAGGGCACAAATACATTACTAATTCTAAGCTAAAATACAAGACAACATAACTCAGTGACAAAAAGGGAACACTGAGTAAATTCATCATTTTGAGTAAATGAATAAAGGTAGTAATAAGCAAAATATACATGAAAGATCTTGGACCAGAGCAGTAATACACAAAAATATGAAAAGGTGATGGCCAATTACGTGGCAAAGGAGGAGAAGAATACACTGATAGAGAAGAAAGTCAAGTGTATGATGTTTCTGTCACGATCAATAGCTCAGACCCTAACAACATAGCAAAGTTTCAATAAATGTTGACTCAGATGACAATATTAATGATGGCGGAGATGGTGATTGTAATGACAACAATGTGGTCTGCTGCTGAGAGGGAACAATAACAATCAAGGAAGATTGATGGCAGAATGAAGCAGTGGTTCAGGCAGGCTTCTGTTAGTGAGTGTGAAGTGGGAATTACAGGAGACTAGGTCTTAGAAGCGGCTTTAGCGGAATGATGGCTGTAAATATACATAGGATATAGCCAGTGTGATCAGAGACCCACCCGAGAAATACCCATCAGAGTGAAAACCACAGTCCATGTGCAGTTTATTACAGAAAGGTGAAGCAGCCTGATTGGAACAGGCCCAGTAAGAAGCCGCTCTTCACAGTCAGGAGCAATGTCAACTTCGTGGTATCACCATGAAAATCCAGAATCATGAGATGGAGTTGTATGGGAGGAGACTTAGCAATAGACACTGTAATACAAAATACAGATATTTTGCAACCTGAAATATGACCTCAATTTTTTTCAGCACTATTCTCACTTTTGGCATGTGTACCAACAACAAGGAGCAGAACTGTTTCTCAGATTTTTCTGGTATAAGAAGAACACCATGTCTTTTTCAGAACTGCGAAAGGAGTACATTTTAAGTGTAGTAGCTGAGGAGGAAAAGAAGCCTTGTCCTCTTGCATGCTGCCTCTCTCTTTTATGGTGTAACCCATCAGTCTCCCTTAGTGCTTTGATTCCACGCAAGCCCACATTAGAACAACCCCCTACAGCCCTGTGCTTCCATGCAATTACTGACTCCATAGCTCACTCTTTCTATCAATTCTAATCCAATCAAATACTTGATACTACAGCATCGGTAATCAGGATAGCACCACACAAGAAGCCTTGAGGGAAGCTTTTTCTCCCACAGGCAATAGAGAGATTTGAACTTCAGCCTATCACCGAGGTTGCTAATTCCAAAGAACATGATTTTCAGTGTGGCTGGTGACTTTTTAATCAAAGGGCTCATACACAGTGGGCTAGTTTAACCTCCAGGTCAGACACCAAATGTACCAGATCCCACCTGCTACCATTTTTCTTCCATGGGTCATCACAGAAAACAAGCAGTGTTGTAAGAGCAATTTACCTCCTCCCTGAATTTCTCTCTCTTTGCCTCAATGAATCAGCCTCTTACCAAGGAGGGTGGGGTAGCTGTTATCACCCCAGGTGCCACACTGGGGGGGGGGGGGAGCAGGAAGACTGTACCTCCAAGTCTCCTCTTGAGAATGGGTAAAGGGTGCAAGCATACTCTCCCTCTCTCTCCCTATCTCTCCTGCTCTGGCTCAAATGGGCCTCTGGCAGATTTTGATTCAGTCCCAGCAGCTACAGTCCACATGGACATTCTGAAAGAGGGGCCTTCTTTTAAAGAAAAGTAAAATGAAAAGGAGGGGCGGGGAAACCCACTGCTGGTGTGCCCTTTGGTCTCACATTGACAAAACCCAAGCTGCTAGGAGGCCCAGTGAGAGGGATCTCATTTTTACAAAAGCAACTGGGAGGAAATGAAATCCAGCTACCTCACCCCTCGTCCTCCTCTGCTCCCAACTCCAACACAAACACACAGTGTTCATGCTGCCACTATGGAACTTTACTGAATTCATCAACTCTAAGCAAAAATAAATAAATAGCAGCTGATCTGCCATCCTCTTCAGATTTTGAGCCCGGATTGAACAGCCATCTGATAAACACACCCTGCATCTCTTAATGGCACTCAAGCTTGGCAGGAGTGGTATAAAACTAAGAGATACCGCCATCTGCTGGTTGCACAGTGAGGGTACATGGAAATTTCCAACTGCTCTCAAATCATCTCTGGGCACAACACAATTAGGCCTGGTAATACTACAAACTGGTCGCAATTTGAGGCACATCATTCAATTCCTTTTCCCAAATAGAACTACAAATGACATCATATAATTCTACTTGATTTCCTGGCCTTTATGCATATGAAAGATGGATAGGGGGTTAGGCTTTTTTTTATCTCTTTTTCTTTATTTTGGGGTCGAGGGGACTGGTGTATGCATAGCCTTTATTTTGTTGCTCTAGCTTTTCTTCATGCTCTCAGGATGGAAAATTGCATGTATCAATTTAACTAACATGGATTAGCCTAAGTATTCCAAGATAATTTTTTTAAGAGGCCAAGGAGACAGAAACAGGAGGATGTTCATTCCCACAGAGTCTGCACAGATTGGACACCCCAGAGTTCTGGGGATTTCACTTACATGCCATAGGTATGAAATCCACATATTAGATGGCTTTCCAGCCCAGCCAGGTAATGTGTACTTATGAAAGCCAAATGAATACACTCTGGTAGCCTTTTATTTCTTGCTTTCTTTCTTGCTTTCTTTCTTCCTTTCTTCCTTCCTTTCTTCCTTCCTTCCTTCCTTTCTTCCTTCCTTCCTTCCTTCCTTTCTTTCTTTCTTTCTTTCTTATCTTTTTTTCTTTCTTTCTGTTAGCTGTGGGGATTAAAATCTGGGCTTAGGTGCTGTCCCTGAGTGCTTCAACTCAAGGTGAGTGCTCTACCACTTAAGCCACAGCACTTCCTCTGTTCTAGTGATTAATTGAAGATAGGACTCTCTTTCCTGCCCGGATTGGGTTTGAACCATGATCCCCAGATCTCAACCACCTGAATAGCTAGGATTACAGGTGTGAGCCATTGGCGCCCGGCTACTGGTAGCCTTTTATCTACCAAATCTTCTTAGACAATGGGAGAGGGAGACTCCTGTGACATAAAAGACTAGAGAGGCCTCTTGGCCATGATCTTTGTTTCAGTTCCTCCTTCTCCTTCCCCTAGCCCTTAAGTAACATGCTACGCCATCTACTACTTGTAGTGTCTCGCCATCACTGAAAGCCCAAAGAAAATTATTCTGTCTCTCTGTCAACTCTGTCTGTCTCTGTGTCTCTATCTCTGTCTTCCTCTGTCTCTCTGTCTCTGTCTCTGTTTCTGTCTCTGTCTGTCTCTCTCTCTCTCTCTTTCTCCATAGTTGTGAAGAACTCAGGTCTTCCTTTTGCTAGTCCAGCATCCTCTACTACTTGAGCCACAGGTCCAGCCCTGTTTGACAATGGCTCTGTTTGAGATAGCATATTTATTCCTGCTTGGGTACTTGCCTGAGCCAAGATCTGCCTACTTGGGTCCTTGCTGAGATCACAGGTATACACTAATGTCTAACTTTGCTCCATGAAGACAGAGTCTCCTGTACTGTTTTGCCCAGGCTAGCTGGGGACCATGATCCTCCAGTTTTCAGACTTCCATATATGTTAGGATGACAGATGCATGCCCCTGCATCCAGCTATGGGAATCTTACCAACTTTTCCCAGGCTGACCCTGATTTTCCCTACTCCCATTCTCAGCTTCCCAAGTAGCTAGTATTATAGGCATGAGTCACTGGTGCCTTGCTCTTTTTGATTTCTAAGTTTGTTTTCAGATAGCTTCTCACGCTCTTATAGTTATAGCCCAAATTAGCCTCTGATTGTGATCCTCCTCTCTCTACCTCTCAAGTAGCTGGGATTACAAACAAGAACCATCATATTTGATGGGTTCCTCGTGTTTTAATGATATGCTAATGGATTTGCCTGGAGTGCACTGAAGGATTAATAGAGGAGAGAAGCAAGAGGAGAGGTTCTAGACACATGAAGAAATGCTCAATATCTCTGGCCATAAAAGAAATGCAAATCAAAACAACATTGAGATACCACCTCACCCCAGTTAGAGTGGCTATAATCAAGAACTCTAACAACAACAGGTGCTGGAGGGGATGCGGACAGAAGGGAACCTTACTTCATTGTTTGTGGGAGTGTAAACTTGTTCAACCACTTTGGAAAGCAGTATGGAGGTTCCTGAAAAGACTTCACATAGAGCTCCCCTATGACCCAGCAATCCCACTTTGGGGCATTTACCCAAATGTTTACAAACAAGACCACACTAAAGCTACCAGCACAACTATGTTTATTGCAGCATTATTTACCATAGCTAAGATATGGAACCAATCCAGATGCCCCTCAGTAGATGAATGGATCAAGAAAATGTGGTATATATACACAATGGAATTCTATGCCTCCATCAGAAAGAATGACATTGCCCCATTTGTTAGGAAATGGAAAACCTTGGAAAAAATTATATGAAGTGAAGTAAGCCAGGCCCAAAGAAACATAGGTCCCATGGTTTCCCTTATTTGCAATATCTAGATATCTATGAGTCAAGCGGAAAAGGTCAGATAATGTGATGTTAGGAAAATGAACCCTTAGATATGTATTTTAATGCTTTTTTATTTCATGCATTTGTTTCTAACGCATTTATAAGATTATCTCTTTGTTGCTTTGTATGTCCGTCCCCCATAGTATAACCCCTGCTTTCACTATATTTGATGTCAGTATAACTTGTGGAGGAGATGGGGAAAAACAAGTCGTTTAAGGATACAGGTGGACCTGTAGCAACAATGAGAAGTACAAGTTGTCATGTCAAAAACGAACCTTACAACGTTGGTGTGGGGGGGGAGGGAGGGAAAAGGATTGGGTGGGGGGGTAGGAGGGAGGCTGGGAAGGGATGTGAAGGGTAAACAAAGGAGGAGGCTGCAATGTGTGATAAGAAATGTACGCATTATCCTGCCCATGCAATTGTAACCCCACTGTACAGTATGTTCACAAAAAAATAAATTAATTAAAATTAAAAAAAAAGAGGAGAGGTTCTAGTAAGAATGCAATACAAGGAAGTGCTTGCCTTTCTGTCCCTGTTGATGAGACTTGAAGGCACGTGATAGCTTTGAACTGAAGATATTCCATTTTGCACAATGGAGCACCTCTGCATTAGAGCAATAGAACAGCACTGAGAATACCTCCAACAGCCCTTTGAACCTCCCTTTATTCCTCACATCTCAGTAGATGAATAGGCCCAGGAGAACCCTAGCTTTTTACAATTAAGAGTGGGAAAGTGAGGAGCCAGGGGGATGGGTGGGAGTAGAGTCAGGGACCAGGATGGTTTCTTTCCATTGGTGAGCTCTCTCACCTGGATTCCCTGGGAGAAAGGCAACTTGCCCAGGTCATATAAAACGCAATGCACAGCTGAGTTTCCAGCTCAAGGAAGAAAATGAGGGAAATAGGCTATGATGTTAACAAGAAACTGAATGGTTGAATGACTAAAACCCTGGGATCTGAAAGCTTTCTTGGTCTGCTTTTAAAGAGCTGGGCAAATTACTCACCCTTTTACAATATTGCAATAAAGATAAAAATAAGTTAAATCAAGCAAAGTATGTTTTAAAGTGTGGGGCACATGGCAAACAGTCAGTGAAAATGAGCTTTTGTTTTTATTGCTATTATCCTTTAGTGAGCAACCAGCTGCTAACCAAGACTGGGAGAAAAGTCAGTCTTATCATTCCATATGTTCTATGCACTTATCTTCATTCCACTATTTTCCAGGATAAGGAAGGCATATCAGTCAGCTTTGTTTGCTTTGCTATGACAAAATACCTTACAGAAACAAGTTCAGAAGGGGAGGGTTGGTTTGGGCTCACAATCTCAGAGATTTCGATCCATAGGCAGCAAGCTTTGCTGTTTTCAGTAATGGAGAGGCAGCGCCGCAGGATGAAGAGGACATGGACTGTGGATGAACAAAGGTACTCACTCGTGGCATCCATGGGGGGTGGGGCAGGAGGTGAAAGAGAGGAAGGAGGAGGAGGAGGAAGAAAGGAAAGAAGGAAGTGAGGAAAGGAGAGAAAGGGGGATGGAAGGAGGGAGGAAAACAAGGAGGGGAGGTGGATAAGGAAAGAGAGGGAAGGGAGAAGAAGGAAGAGAAGAAAAGAAAGGAGGGAAGGAGAAAGGGAACATGGAAGAACAGAGGAAAAGAGCTAGAATAAGACATCTCCAACACCCCACACCCCCACCCCAGTAACCTACTTCCTCCAGCTACCATTACCTTACAAACAGTGGACCCCACTGAGATCCAGGTCTTCAATACATGAGTCTTTTGAGGAGATACTTCATATCTAAACCACAACCACCACTAGCAGCTAAAGAAAGAAAAGCAAACTTCTTGAATCTTTTACAGAGGAGTTGTAAATAAGGGGAAAACAACCTTTCAAGATTAAACAACCTTTCCAGATTAATCCAACAGCAGAGACCTTTGTAAAACTTTTTTTTGGGGGGGGGGGCCAGGCCTGGGGCTTGAGCTCAAAGCCTATGCCCTGAGTCTCTTTGGGTTCAAGGACAGCACTCTACAATTTGAGCCACAGTGCCACTTACATCTGTTTCTAAGTAGTTATTGGAGATAAGAGTTTCATAGAGCTTCCTGCCCAGGCTGGCTTTGAACTGCGATCCACAGATCTCGGCCTCCTGAGTAGCTGGGATTACAGGCGTGAGCCACCAACACCCGGCTTGACCCTTATTTCTATGGCTTTCCAAATTTAACTGTGGGGAAAGAATGATAGAAATGATGTTGGATAGAATAGATCAATCCGATGACCTAGAGGACATAGAAGAGCCTTTACTTCTCAAAGTCTCTTCATGGTCTGGAAGTTGATGGCGGAGGAGAAGATGGGGGCTAAACAAGCTCTAGCATAGAAACCAGTTTTAGTGTTCCAGTGAAAAATCCAAGACTAGAGAGTCACACCAAGTGTGCCATCAGAGTACAGAGAGTTTGGCCAGAGAGGAAAAACTCAGGCAGCTTGGTTAAGCAGACAGATTGGAGCACTCTCCAGTGTCTGCCACAGTCGCCATATCAACAGACAGCGCCTGGGACAAAGGCACTAAAGGCGATGTGTGAGCAGATTCTACTCACCACAGGCAAGAACTGACAAGCAGCAGAAATCTTCATCCTGCTGACCATAGACAGTTGCAGACCATGATCAGCCCAGAAACCAAAGGAAAGGCCTGAGTACACCACAAGACAACCTCACGCCGTCTCAAGGAGCAGCTGTGGAAAGGTAGCCCTTCCCCCACCACTAGAGTAGAGCACCATCTTTTTTACTGACAAAGACCTGGCCAGAGCAGATAGCACTTAATTCAGGCATTGGAAGAAGACAATGGGGGCCATTCAACAGGTCACAGGAACCAGCAGGGCTCAGCTCCACACCGGGGAAAGTTGCCCTTCCCAGGCAGAGGAAATAAAATACTAAAGAAGTGAAGGACCTCTATGATGAAAACTATAAAAACGTGAAAAAGGAAATGAAAGCAGAACTAAGGAAGTGGAAAAGCCTCCCATGCTCCCCTGGATTGGGAGGATTAACATCGTGAAAATGGCAATACTGCTAAAGGCAGTGTGATACCCATTAATATCCCAACCTCATTCTTCAAGGAAATAGAAGAAGCAACCCAAAAATTCATATGGAACAATAAAAGACCCTGAATAGCAAAAACAATCCTTAGCAGACAGAACAGTGCTGGAGGAATATCAATACCAAATTTCCAAACTCTACCAGAAAGCCATGGCAATCAAAACTGTTTGGTACTGGCACAAGAACAGTCCTGTGCATCAATGGAATAGAACTGAAGAGTCAGAAAGGAACTCATAAACCTATAGCCACCTACTCTTCAGTAAGGGAGAAAAAAAAGTAAGAATGGAAGCCTCTTCAGTAAGTGGTGCTGGCAAAATTAGTTAAACAACTGTAGAAAATTAAAGCTAGATCCTTATATATCACCCTGCACCAGAGTCAACTCCAAATGTATCAAAGACCTCCAAGTCAAAGCAGACACCTGAAAACATTACAGGACAGAACAGGAGAAACTCTAGGGCTCCTTGTCGTGGCTGAAACACAACAAACCAAAGAAAGGTTGGACACATGGGATTGTATGAGGCTGCAGAGCTTCTGCATGGCAAAATACATAGCTAGTAAGATAGATAGAAAGCCCATGGATTGAAAGAAGATCTTCACTAGCTATGCAACAGACAAGGGCCTCATATCTAAAATATACTTAGAGCTCAAAAAATAAATCCTTCAACAACAAATCCTCAAAGAAGCAACTGCCTGATTAAAAAGTGGAATAACAACTTAAAGAGAGATTCTCTGAAGAGGAAATAAGAATGGCCAATAGACACATGAAGAAATGCTCAATCTTCCTAACCATAAAAGAAATGCAAATCAAAGCGACATTGAGATTCCACCTCAACCCAGTTAGAATGGCTATAATCAAGAACTCTAATAACAACAGATGCTGGAGGGGATGTGGACAGAAGGGAACCTTACTGCATTGTTGGTGGGAGTGTAAACTTGTTCAGCCACTCTGGAAAGCAGTATGATGATTCCTCAAAAGACTCCACATAGGGTTCCCCTATGGCCCAGCAATCCCACTCCTGGGAATTTACCCAAATGATCATAAACAAGACCATATAAAAGCTACCAGCACAAACCCAGGCCCAAATAAACATAGGTCCCATGCTTTCTCTTAGTTGCAATAACTAGTATACATCTAGGATAATCCTACCAGAAAAGCAGAAAAGGTCAAAAGCTATGTACATATGACCATATAAGATGATGCTAAGAGAAATGAACCCCAAGACATGGACACAAGAGGGTTTTCTCTTTGTTGCTATTGTTTTTAATGTATTATGTGATTTCTTTGTTTCTTTTGTATGTTCTTCCCCCTATGATATAGCCCGTTCATCTCTGTATTTGATTCTGGAGCCCTGCATCTTGTATATACATTTTTATAATTTAGGGAGGGGAAGGGAAGTAACAAAATGCTGAAACAATGATACAGGTGGACCCATTTTAACAATGAGATGTACAAGACATTATGTTGAAAACGAACTTTACAACTTTGTGGGACAGGGGAAGGAGGAGTCAAAGAGGTGGGGAGGGAAGGGATGGGAAGGGAAAAACAAAGGAGGGGGTAACAATGCTGGATAGGAAATGTACTCATTATCTTATTTATGTAATTCTAACCTGTCTGTACAGTATCTTTACAATAAAAAATACTAAAAAAAAGTATCTTCATGTGTCTTAGTTATTTCTGTGCACTTTAATCAAACCTGATTCTGCAGGAAGCTAGTTGAGTCAATCTCAAGTTTGTGTCTCACTCAATGATGAGAGTGTGCATGGAAGCTGTTTCATATCCCTTTTGTTTTAAAACATTTGTTTCCATTCACTCTGAAAGAGGCTAATGTGCATCTTCACACCTTTCGGTCTTAAGAAGCACAAGGCTTCTGGGTGTTTATGAGCTCCAGCTGGAGTTGTGAGAGCTGTCTGCTACAACATCAGTGTGATTTGTGTAACATTAATAGCCCTTTTGTGCCACGAACTCCAATTCCCTTCAAAATAGAAGAGTATTGAACTCACGATTTCATAGGGAGAATGAAGGAAAAGTATTCAACTGGATATGCACTTATAGGCTGTGGTTATTGATACTGACTTCAAGATTGTACTCCCCTGATCCTTGAGCCCCAAAGAGCTCAAAACACCAATTTGAGAATATCAAAAGTGTTACAGGTCAGGTTGAAAAGCACTAAGTCACAATGCTACTCTTAACAGCAGAAATTGAATTAGTTGCTGTTATGTGAAGGAACTTTCCCTATCAGCCAGAAAAATTTTCAAAATATTATAGACATGATAGTATAGAGACTTAAGAGTGAATAACAAAAAGACTACCAAATTTGAGATTGTCTTTAGAATATTAAAAAAAATGTATAGCCTGGATCAGTATTTTTGAGGAATTTTATTTTGTATTGCTGTCTTTCAAAGTCATAATAGAAATATAATGAAGTTCTTGGGAAACAAAAATGTTGCCTTGTCCCCAAGAATGTTACTAGAGTTCAAAGATAACTTAAGATTTCCCAAGTAAGTACCCAGGGAATCAAAGAATACAAGTGACTTCGGGGAAACAGAATTTAAAGCAAGGCACTCACCAGATGCTCAATTGCTGTCCCCCAATTATCTACTTCAATCACCAAACTCCTCAGTCTGATTTTCAGACATTTTATCAATTGTAAAGATAATGTGCAGAGGGGTTACAGTTGCATGAGTAAATTTCTTATATAGCTTTTTTTTCTTATCTAGCTTTGTTACCCCCCCTTTTTTTTTCAGTTGTGGGGCTTGAACTCTGGACCTAGGCGCTGTCCCTCAGCTCTTCAGCTCAAGGCTAGTGCTCTACTACTTGAGCCACAGTGATACTTCTGGTTTTCTGGTGCTTAATTGGAGACAAGAGTATGCATGGACCTTCCAACCCAGGCTGGGTTTGAACTGAGATCCTCAGATCCCAGCCTCCTGGGTAGCTAGGATTACAGGTGTGAGCCACCAGCACCCAGCTCAGACCTTTTTTTTCAGATTTTTTTTCCTCCAATTATTGCCCAATTACTTATCCAGACTTCTCTCAAGCATTTGGTTTATCCAACCATTCCCCTAGAGTTTCACCCTTACTTACACATTTGACTCCTAGCCTGGACCTGCTGGTTAATGAAAGGCAGCCAAAGTCGATTACATATGTCATGAATTAAACTGCACAGTACTAGGTCCCTTGTTGAGGAAAATACATAATTCTGCTATCATTCTAACTCTGAAGGAACTTTTAAAAGGAAGAGTGATATTCTAAAGTAGGTACTACTTGATAATACTATAAAATAGTAGTTACCAAACAGTGACTGGGGAATTCTAATCAAAACTAAATAGCCTTATAGGAAATAAACATGTATGTGGAGTATTTAGTTGGAGCCAGATTATTAAAGGGCTAGGAGTAAATTCTATTTACCTTTCTATGCTCAAGTCAAATGCAAATTCTCTCGTAGTAATGTGAAAAATCTACTTTTCCTGAAAAGAATTATGGAAAACCCAATCAAATGTGATTGATTCTTCTCTTAATATCTTAAGTATTAAATTATGGGCTGGGCTATCTGTGTCTTGCCAAACTTCAAGACTTACTTATATTTCTTCTCAAATATGCCTTATTTTTTCAAACAGCTTTTTATCAGTATAGCTAGATGAAATTGCATGCCATAAAATTTGTTTATTTTGACTTTTTTTAGTAAATATACATTTGAAACTATTATAAAATATACCTACATTATTTTTTCCATTCCATAAATAAAACCTTCTTCTTTGCAGTCATTATCATCTGCACCGCTAGCCCCGAACAGCAATTAATTTTTTCTATGCCTATACATATGTATTCTCTGGTAATTTCACACAAATACAATAACATCATATGAAGTCCTTTGCATCTGATTTTGTCATCAAAATAATTTGGAGATTTATCGCACTCACGCATCCTTGTTTTAATTGCTAGATACTATACCCGCCACTGAAGAAACTGTATTTTGTTAATGCATTTACCATTTGATAAACAGCCAAATTATTTCCACTTGTTGACTACTAAAAACATCACTGCTATGAACACTTATTCACAGGGATTTGTGAAATATGATACTATTTCTCTTGAATAGATAGATACCTAGTGGTGGAAATGCTAGACTATATCAAAACTTTGCATTTAATACTTTAGGAAATAGCCACTCTGTTACGCTTAGTGGCTGCATCATCTTACATTTTTTACCAGATAGATTTTAGGATCCAGATGGAAAATTATTTTTTAGGATGCTTTCTTTGAACACTGTCAAAATTCTATTCATCAAAAACCACTCCAAGAATATATGCAATCATTTTTACCTCACAAAAACAAGTCACACAAATGATAAACCAAAGTTCTCACTGCGCTTTGTCTCCACAGATTCACAAAAACACCAGAAGGAAAGCAAGAAATAAAATCTGAAAACAGAAAGTCCACACCAATACAACTATACAACAATAACAAATCTTTTCTTGTGAATGTGACTTTAAAAATAGCCAGTGACTGGCTAATGTGAAAATTCATTTTATAACTTTATCACATATACTCTAAAGAAGCAGAAGTCAATCAGAGATGATAAAAGACAAGAATTTTGGAATACTTGAAAAGTAATTCATCTTAAATACATCCATGCAACTTCTCTACGTATAGAACAAATGTAAGCTCTTGTATACAATACTAATCATTTCTACCCTGAATCCCTCTCGCTTCATATCCTAGAAACCTCCAGATTCTGGTATGTTCCCAGGACTTTGATCATTCATGAGGCTTTTATGTATTATTATTTATTATTACTACTTTTCCATTTTTGATGTTCATCTCAGATATCAGGTCTCCCTTCAAATACCACTCTCTTAGATTGTTTCTAATTCCCATACTCTACAGATCCTAATTTATACAGAAGTATATCTAATATCTTTTTTTCAAATTAAATGTCTCATTTCTGTAGAGGTTATTATTAGTTTTACTTCACAGATGGCATAGCCTAAGTGTAGAGAATCTATTTAAGCTGCTATGTATTGCCCAAATACAAGAAAAAGGTCAGAATTCAAACCCACATTTCCTGACTCCATAACTATGGTGTTTTTATGTGAGCATTATTTTGATCCTCAAGTTTTATTATTTCATGTTTAACGTTGCCTTGAGTTCCACTGATTGAAAGAATGTAGAAAGGAAAGATTGCATTTATTCATTTCTATATTCCAGAGCTCTCTCATCCTGGTTTCAAATATAGCAAAAATTCAATAATAAATGTGTCAAATGGATAAAAGTATAGGATCAGAATTCCAGGTAGCTCTCCCATGAGATGACTTTGCTGAACACACTCAAATCCTTCTACAGAGTTGATATCCACTCTCAAAATAAGTGGATTTTTCCCTCTTCACTTAAACTGGCATTGGCTTGATTTTTTTCTTTGAAAAACAGAAGTGAGTTAAATTTCATTTGAGTTCTGCTCATCATTTCATAAGTGAAAATGGTTGACATTTCTGAAATTGTAACATAGAGATTTATTGATGCCACAAATCTTACAGAAAATATTGATCGGGGTTAATTTAAAAACTAAGGAAAACCAAAACAGAAAGCAACAACAAAATTCTCTGCTACACCAAGTAGCAAACTGGTGCTATGACTTTTTAAGCCCCAATATGCTCTGTCTCCTTGACACCCTCTGTTTGAGATCGTGTTGGGTGCCAGGGCTCTCTAAGGAATGCTTCCATCCCTGTTGACATTTTTATGACTTTGAGTTTGTGACTTAGCTATCTTTCTGTTCCTTTAATATAAAATAAGGGAGTGCTGCTATTCAGGAAGCACTTTGAGTCACGCTGATTAAAGATGCTATTTAAAGTACCAGGTGAGGAAAAATAGCAAAAGAAATCTACTCTAGCTTTCTTTGTAGCCTATTCTCTCTCACCTTTCTTAGTTCCAAGCAGGCACTTACCCAAAGTGGGACGAAGAAGCTCAGCAGATGATTAACCCTCCTCAGCATTAGATAATAAGCGATATATTCTTTTGAAGTCTCTTCTATGCCATTTGCTAGGACATGACTACTTTCAGATCATTTTTTCTACTTTTTGTTTAAATTGAGGAAATATAATTGAATCATGTTGTACAGTGTATAGGCAATTGGAGATTTGGTAGGCAATTGAGATTGTGTCTTGGAACCCAGGGAAAATTACATATCCACTGAGGAGGACAACTTAGCAGTCATTAGATTGTTTTGAATGTTGCTAGGAAATATCCACTAACCCAGTTCAGAAAGAAACAGGTAATTTTGTCTCTTGTAAAAAACCTGGAAGAGAGAATAGATCAGTTTATGACTTTGCTGTACTCTCCCCATACTTTGCTATAGTGAAATCAATGGGATGTTGCAATATATAACAGCTCATATTGTGAATGGTTACAATAGACAGGACATAAGTTCACATATAGATTCCATTAGTGTAGCCAACAGTAAAACCAAATTTTGAGTGTTTTTTCTATCTTCAGTCAAAGCAATAATGGCTCAATGATGGATTTAAAGGAAAGCTGTCATTGAGAAGCCTGTGAAAAGGTTAAAATAGAGTGAATTATAAGTTTGGAGGTTTGATCTGGAATTGAAAATTGAAAAATATGTAAGCCTGAGGCATGGTCTCCAGTGGACAGAATCTAACATGAGACATAACAAAAATGGGCACCCAAAGAAACACTTGAACCAAGGAAACAGTTAATAACTGAGTTTAAGTACTTTTTTTTAAAAAAAGGAACAAAAATGGCTCTCTTGTTGAGTTTATGTAAGACTCTATTTCAGGGAAGAAAACAGAATTGGGATCTGCCCTGTAAGATATGATCTTTGTTCATCATTCTCTGGAAAGACTGTAATGACTTTCCTGTGTTACAATTGCAGCTGGCTATTGCTAACCTTTGCATAGAATCTGTTAACCTAAGACAGCTCGTGTCACTTGTGTTTTGGAAAACTGAAGGTAATGTACTCATGTTGTTCTCTATGTTCTTCTCATAAAAGCCACAATGGAAGAATCCAGATTCCAAACACTGACCACCCCTCAAAGTGAAGGGACCACCAAGAGGCAGCTGAATATAACAGTGTAGGACAGTAAGGACAGTAAGGACACAGTAAGGACAGTGATGAGGAAAGAGTAGCTGTTCTTGGTATGTTCTAACCCTCAAACTAAAGAGAAGAAATCTCTGCTTATTCCAAAGGTGAATGATCTTTACTCGAATAGAACAAGGATGAGATGCTTATATTGATGCGAAATGCACTACCCACATAAGAGACACTGAAGATGAACAAAATATACTGGGTTCTTATGCTTGAAATTGACCACTATCAATTAAAGTATCATTGGAATGTTAGAGAAAAGAGGGCCCAAAATAACAACTTAAAATGGATAATACTTACTCTGATATTGGTCCGTCTTTAAATTTCACAAGTCTATTTTAAAGCACTTACTTTTAGATTCCACAATAAAACATATAATCTATAAATAATTTATAGGACACTAAAAATGTTGTAAGCAGATTGGATATCAGCTTCCTGTTACATGACTTTTCAACAAATATCCTTTTAATATTCAAAGTATTTAACGTAAAAATTCATCCCAGATTTCTCATTTTGCTTGGATATTTATAAATAGCCCTCGGGTATCTTTATTAAATGGTACTCATTGCATCTCTATCCTGGACTATGATTTTTTTATACTTAACACAAAATTAGTTCTTCTTTTTAAATTCTCATATCAAGCTTTTTGACCAATTGTACATATGCAGAAAAAAATGATAATCATCAAGTTAAAAGTCAAGTACAAATAAAAAGATTCCAAGAAAATAAACTATAAATTATCTAAATTCCATCTATACAATGTATATGCACACATGCATGTATGCACACCACACACACACACACACACACACACATACACCTTTAAAACACAAAACATTAACAGAGGGTGGAAAAAGTCCTGAGAATCATGATGTAATAAGGCATTGAATGGGCACTGACCAATATTCAAGATGTTCAAGGATGTGAATCCTTGAATTCAATTCAAATATGTTGAATCTGCCTTGGAAGAAGAGAGCAGAAGCATCTTGAGGATGCACTATATTAAAATCCAAGAAAGCTCATAAAGAATGAAAATGTGGTATATATACACAATGGAATTCTATGCCTCCATCAGAAAGAACGGCATCGCCCCATTTATTAGGAAATGGAAAGACTTGAAAAAATTATATTAAGTGAAATAAGCCAGGCCCAAAGAAACATAGGTCCCATGGTTTCCCTTATTTGCAATAACTAGCATATGTCTGGGACAAGCAGAAAAGGTCAGATAAGATGATGTTAAGCAAAATGAACCCCAAGATAGGGACACAACTGTTTTTTTTTCTTGCTATTGTTTCTAATGTATTTATAAGGTGGCATGTGATTTTTTTTGTTGCTTTGTATGTCCCTCCCTGATGGTATAACCCCTGTTTTCACTGTATTTGATGTTCATACAATTTAGGGAGGGGACGGGAAAAAACAACTTGTTTAATTAGGGATATAGGTGGACCCATTGCAACAATGAGGTGTATAAGACACTATGTTGAAAAATGAACTTTACAATTTAGGTGGGGGAGAGGAATAGGTGTAGGGCAGGGGGATTGTGTAATTGAGGAGGTGGGAAGGAAAGGATGGTAGTGGAAAAACAAAGGAGGAGGCAACAATGCTTGATAAGAAATGTACTCATTACCTGGCTCATGTAACTGTAACCCCTCTGTACAGTATTTTCACAACAAAAAGCTTATTTAAACAAAAAAGAATGTCACAGTGTGGCAGTGGATATAGACATGAAAAATCCCTCCCCATCTCATAGGTTAAACACGTGTTCCCCAGAGAGTGGTACTCTGAGAAAGTTTTGGAAATTTTAGGATGTGGGGCCTTACTAGTAGAAAATAGGTCAGTGGGGCAGCTTTGTCGGAAGCTGTGTCTTGTCCTGGGTTCCTCCTGGTTTTCTATCTACCATGAAGTAATCAATACCCTCCTCCATGTGAAACTTCTACCATCATGTTCTACCTAATGATGGGACCAAAATCAACAAATTCCATGATCCTTGAAACCTCCAAAACCTTAGGCCAAAGTAAATTCCTTGATTTGTTTCTGTTACATATTGTGGCCAACACTACACAAAAGCAGCCAATAAAAATAAAAACACTTCTGAGATAAGCTCATGGAATAAAGGAAAAGGGTGGGCTAGAGTAATCAGAGACACATTAATCAAGATGCATGATACTTACAACCTGATTTGTTGGATTAAAGAAAAAGAATTATAATTTTTAAAATTCTGCATTATGTATTTATATAAGTAATTAGAACTTATTTTTGTATAATGAATAACTATTACTTCTTAATAAGAAAAATATTTTTAAAAACTAGTTATACTTTTTGCCTATGTTCTCCTCAAACCTCAATCTTCCTGTCTCAAAGCTTCATGGCCACAAATCTACATGTTTGATATTATATTTATTGAAATTATATTTCACCTTTTATAATATAATAAAGCCATTGTGAAGTAGGTGAATTAGAAACTATAATTGTTTTTGAAAGTGTATTGAACCATCAGGAAATTAAATGATTTGCCTTACAAACTTACTCACAAGTAACAAGTAGAGAAACTTAGGGCTTCATATCCTTATCAAGATTTCTTGTCCCTTCTACACATCAAGTTTAAGGTCTATACTCCTTTGTGCCTTAGAGATAAAGTTCAAGGAGTGACTAAATTTTCTCAGTCTCTCATTCAATTTCCTTCTTCCCTACAAGTTACATGAGAGCCATGAAAGCAATTATTTGAGCAGGATAGAAAATAGCAATTTTAAATGATTAAAAATCATCTTTAAAAATAATTGCTATCATTATTTTTTATTTGCAAGGAAGAGAGAGATAAATATATTGTAAATCAATAGAAGCGTTGGCCTATGTTCTCAAAGCCTTATTTATCTGGGATTTTTAATTTCCCTAAGTCTCCCTTGGAGGAAGTATAATAATTATTGCTTAATTATAGCAGAAGTAAATTTTCTCTCCAAGTTCTAAAGCAAGATGACTCATAGCTCTTTATTTACAGAGAAGTGTGTTTGGGATGGAAATATTTTTTAAGACAACCTGTGGATAGGCACCCATGGCTAATGTCTGTAATCTTAGCTACTCAGGATTCTGAAATCAGAGCATCAAAGTTCAAAGCCAGCTCAGGCAGGAAAGCCCGAGAGCCTCTTAACTCCAATTAAATACCAGAAAAGCCAGAAGTGGAGCTGTGGCTCAAATGGTGAAGTGCTAATCTTGAGCAAAATGATCAGGGATAGCACCCAGACTCTGATTTCAAATCCTAGGACTGGCATACACACAGACACAGACATACACCGACACAGACATACACAGACATACACACACACACACACACACAAATGCACACACGCACACACACACACTCACACACACACACACTCCCAACTATGAAATTGTCCCCTAACTTCCATTTTGGATTCTCAATGTCAGCATTGAAGTCTCTCCAGAGAAAACCACATTTCTCTTAAAATGCTTTAAAAAAAAACTGAGCTAGTTATTTATAGCTGTGATTCTCCTTAGCTCAATAGAGGTTCTATCAACGTATACCCAAACACACAGTAAATCTCTGTGTTCTTCTAGTTGATGATTTATGTCCAACCACTTTCCTGAAATTTGGAACTTAGTCTCACAGATAATATATTCTTAATCTCTGACTTCAAAAAGGGTCCCTCAGACTCAATGTATTTTCTAGCCCATTGTTCTTCCTCAAGCCTCATTGGGAGAGGCTAAATTTTTAGCCAACCATACACTAGCTGTTAGCTTCTAGTCTCAGTGTGAGGAAATTCTGATGATGTCAACTCTGTTTGTGTCTAGGGAAATGGAATAAAGACTAAAAGACAGATGAGGCTGGATGCTGTAATGTTAGATATACTATTTTATGGTTTTTTCATTTTTCAGGAAATATTATTGATGGTTTATTGCATTACACTGAGTCTATCCTGTCCTCATTTCCTGGATTGAAAATGCTGTCTGGGGTCTGATGTGACTTTTCACATCTGTTCACAGCTGTGGGGCTATCTGGAAAGACTGGGAAGAACACATATGTTGAGATAAAGAAGACAATGGATAAATTCAAACTTCACCCAATCCAACTGTTTTCAAATGTGAAACCTGAACAAATACAGAATAATGGTCCATTAAAAACACAGTCAGGCTTTTCCTATCTTTGTGTGAAGATTCTACTATAGAGCTATAATAATGAGAGCAGTTAGTACTCGCACAAAAGCAAACCTGAGGACTCATAGAACAGAATAGAAAATCCAAAAATAAATCCACAGACCTACAGTCATTGAATATTCTGTAAGGAAGCCAAAAACATAAGCTTGAAGGAAGACCGCCAGTTCAGCACAATGTGCTGGCAAAACAAGCAGAAAAGTGAAACTGGATCACCTTGCACCAATACCAATTCAAAATGGATCAAAGACCTCAATTTAAGATTTGAAACTATTATAGGAAGGAGTGGGCACAACATCAGGACTCCTCAGCACAGACAGGAACTTTCTGAGTAAACACCAGAAGCACAACAAATTGAAGAAAGACTTGATAAGTGGTATTGAATCAAACATTAAAGTCTTTGCATGATGGAGAAGACAGACCAAAAGCTAAAATCATAGCCTATGAAATAGCAGATTTCGGTCAGCTATACATCAGGACCTAAAATTTAGAATATACAAAAAGCTTAAAAAGTTAAACTTCTTCAAAGACCCAACAACTCAATTAATAACTGGACTAATGAGCTAAAGATAGTCTTTGTGTATGAATAAGTAAAAATGGCCAATAGGCAAATGAAGAAATGCTCAATATCTCTACCCATAAAGGAACTACAAATAAAACCAACACTAAGAATTCACCTCACCCCAATTATGAAGAAAAGAAACAGTAGCAGATGGTGTTGAGGACATGACCAAAGTGGAACCCGAATACACTGTATGTGGGAAGGCAAACTTATTCAAGCATTCTGGAAAGCAGTATGAAGACTCCTCACAAAACTAAACGTGGATCTATCAAGTGATCCAGCAATTGCACTTCTGGGCATTTATCCAAAAGATTAAAACCAGAACACAGTAAAGTGACCACCACAATCATGTTCATTGCAGCACTATTCACCATAGGCAAGGTATGAAATCAGTTCAGATGCCCTTCAGTAATGAATGATTCAAGAAAATGCATATTTTCTTGATTGTGTATGTATATTACACATACAATAGAATTTTACTTATCCATCAGAAAGAATGATAGTATATCATGGGCAAAAAGAGAGGATGGGAATCTCTGGAGAGAAATTATGTGATGTTAATTAAGGCAGTTCCAGAGAGAGAAAGGTTGCATGTTTTCCTTTATATGTAGAAGCTAGAATAAGCTTATAAACTTATAAGTAAATATACTGGGTGGTATGCAAGTGTATTCACATATATTAACTAACTAAAATATAAAGGTTTCAAGGAAAAGTCAAATAATGTAATTCCTTAGAAAGCCAAAGTAAAACTTCAACAAATAAACACCAAGAAATGGGTACTTGAAGGGTGTGGAGTGTGCCTAAAGGGAGAAGGGTAGTTAAACAAAGAGGAAATAACTCAGTCAATAATTCAATGTATATCCTACAAAATTAAGAAAAGTGAGAGAAGGGATGGGTTGGGAGGGATGGGTGAGAATGTTGAATGGAGTGTTATTGCTTTATGTGGCAACTCCTTTGTACAACTACTTAAAGATAACAACAGTAACAACAACAACAAAAACAACAATAATAAAAAGAAAGCCCTTTGTGTTAAAGGCACAAGGAGTCATTTTCCAGTTCTAGGAAGATTCCAACAGAATCAATGTGACCACCAATATATTACCTAAGATTCTATCCTTAGTATGTTGGCATAAACTTCAGAATATTAGAAAATACCATAGCACAAGTAAAGCCTTTTAATAAAAAAGACAGATATAAGCACTAATAGGAAAGGTAGCATATCATGTATTAAAACCTTGATGTGAAATAATTTAAATAAAGAGAAATAGGTTCCTGTTAAGGAATGTGATGAAAGAAAATTCATTACAGAAAACATAGCCACTAACAGCAATTTGTCTACACATTTATGCATCATAGACTTGGCTTATCTAATGATATAGGCATCTTCTCCCCCACAGACCAACAAAATGCATGTCTTCCATAGCACATGATCTACAGTTTTAACCAGTTTTTATATAGCTATCAAAGTCCTAGGTACCATTAGAATTTTCCTGGAGGAAAAAAAAGTTTCTTATACCAATATTATAATCTGTGGCCAGTATAATTCTCTAAAAAAGAATAGAAAAAGAATAAACTGTTTTCTTGTCTATCTTGACCTACTTTGGTACATTTTGTCCCACTTAACATTTTCCTTCCTTTGTTTTCTCTCTTCCGAATATTATACAAAGGCATGCTAAACTAAGAAAATAAACCAAATTTGTCTTCCAGCCTCCTTCCCAAATGATGATGTAGAAATGTGATCATGTTCATTGATTACACTGTGCACAGTAAGGCTTGCACAGTATGCTCATTTAACAGGAAAGCTCATGAGATCCCAGATGACACAGAAAAGAATTCTATGTTACCCAACCTTAACTATGTTCCTTAAGGCTTTCTACTTTGTCTGGTCAGGCCTGCCCTAACTAGATATTGTTTCAAAACATCCTTGAGTCCCCTGAAGACACATTTAGCTCTGCCCTTTCTGTGATATGATTAATGATCACAGGACACAACTGGGCTGGCACTGTGAATTTCCTCAGGTTAAACACTTGGCTTTGATTACCAAAAGCTATCAAGTGACAGAAGTGGGACCAGAATCAAGTATGATAACTCCTATAACACTGCTCGTCTCATTGTGCTGCACAGCTCCTATTTGGCCACTTCCTCCTCTTTCCCCTCTGTAGTCTTAGTCCTAATTCCTGAGACTTCAGACCAACAAGACAGACCAGTTAAAGACTCTGGTAAATCCATCTATTCAAAATGATTGAAGGAGCCAGTGATTTTCAAGACAACTGCCAAAGAGAATAAGCTACTTTTTCCTACTTACTCATTCATCTTACTCATTTGTCTCATGCTTTATCTTGGTAACATGTGGTTCATGGTCCAACAGCACTGGCATCATTTGAGAATTTGTGAGAAATGCATACTCACAGGCCCCACAGAGACTGAAGAATGACAACAAACATGTTTAATCCACCCCTAGATGATTCACATGCACATGAATTTTGAGAAATCTTAAGACAGCAAATTGCTCAACAAAATTCTCTTCTTGCTGCTCCTGAACTACCGCAATCAAAATGTCACTGTCCAGGTTGTTTTTAAAAAAATAATAATGAATAGAAAAGGATCCAAACACCATGAACCCCTTTCAGATGAGGAGAGAACTTGATCCTTATTATTATAACTCAAGAAATTGCTTAATTTCCTACTTGGGAATATTGAGGAAAAGAAAACTCCTCACAACTCTGAAACATAACTCTCAAAAGCCATCCTAGTAAATTGTTATATACTGCCTCATTTGGATATGGATATGTACAGTACTTCTTAAATGCTTTAGAAATGAAAGTCCTGCACATTATAAAGGAAATTACTCTCCAACTAACAATTCCTAGTTACTATCTTTAGTAGCTACTTACTTTGAAAGAAAGCATTCTGATGATTTGTTCTATAGTCCTTACTATTTTCCCTACACCTGGAAATTATGATCTATTTAATGTTACAATGAAAAAGAAATGTGAAAGCTACCTTGTACTGAGCATATGCAGTCAAGATCTAAACACATTTACGGGGGAAAACAATAAATGTGGAATTCCCAGGAATCATTTGAGAGAAAGGGTCTTGATACAAATCGACACTCCTTTATTAACACCAGAGGCATGAGAGATATCCCTTTGGAACTGTGAAATGTCAGATTCTGATTCATGAAGCTGCCATTACCTGTACACCTGATAATCTGATGGTTGCCAGAATACAAACCACACATATCCTGCCTGTTGTTTTCACTGGTGTTTTTGGTGAGTTCAAACCATGTCATAATTATTATTTATTGTTATATGTATATTCTGATAGAAGACACACAAGATTATCTTGACTAGAAATAGAAAGTGGCTTATGTTTACATCTCCATCAACAAATTTCTTACCCCTATTTTTGGTTAAAGGTAAAATCTATCTTTGAGGTACGGAAGGTATGAAGTTGGTATCACCTGCAACTGCTTGAGATATGAGATTCAAAAGCAGTGAAAGTAAGATTCCCTAAGATTTAAAATATCCTTATTTTTAAAAATTCTTTATTGTTGGGGCTGGGAAGGTGGCTCAGTGGTAGAGTGCTTGCCTTGCATGCATGAGGCCCTAGGTTTGATTTCGCAGCACCACATAAGCAGAAAAAGCCAGAAGTGGGGTTGAGGCTCAGGTGGTAGAGTGCTGGTCTACAGCTGAAGAGCTGGGGACAGCGCCGAGGCCCAGAGTTCAGGCCCCACAGCCTACAAAATAATAATAATTATTATTATTATCATTAAAATGTATATTGAATATAAAAAATTATTTATTGTTATTATAAAAGTGATTGATATACAGAGGGTTACAGTTACATAAGTCAGATAAAGAGTACATTTCTTTTTGAACAATGTTATCCCTACCATCACTCTGTTTTTTTTCTTCCTGTCCCATCCACAAGTTGTATAGTTTGTTTTCAACATAGTGTCTAGTGCTGCATTTGTTCACCCTTTGTCTTACAATTTTTGTGCTCCTCCTTATGCTCCCATAGTTAGATAATGAATAAGCAAAACAAAAAATGAAAACAAAAACAGCAGCAAAGGAAAAAAAAAACTCATGTTTCCACTTCCTAGAGTTCATTTCAAGAAATGAAATATGGTCAGACATAATTATTTTGCCTATGTGATCCTCTCCTAAGAATATCCTCCTTTGGTCTCACTCGGTGTGAATGCCCAGAAACCTGATATAATTTACCATGACCCAGTATTTTTTTTTATTTTATCATCCAGTGTATTTACATGTTGATATTTAGGCAATTCTAATTACCATAAATGAGGGAAACTATGTAACCTATGTTTCTCTGGTCCTGGCTTACTTCACTTAATAAATTTTTTTCCAAGTCTTTCCATTTTGTAACAAATGGTACAATATCATTCTTTTTGATGTAAGTATAGAATTCCATTGTGTGTGCATATATATATATATATATATATATATATATATATATATATATATTACATTTTCTCGATCCATTTGTCCACTGAGGGGCATCTACATTGATTCCATATCTTGGCTACGGTAAACAATACTACAATGAACATGGTTGTGCTGGTGGCTTTAGTGTGGCCTTGTTTGTGGTCGATTGGATAAATATCCAGGAGTGAGGTTGTTGGATCATGGGGAAACTTTGTATTTCATCTTCTGAGGAAACTCCACACTGCTTTCTAGAATGGTTGAACAAGTTAGATTTCCACCAATCATGTAGTAATGTTTTCTTTTGGCTATATCCCCAACCAGCACACTTGTAGAAAACTAAAGTTAGATTCTTATATATCACCCTGCACCAGAGTCAACTACAAATGGATCAAAGACCTCAGAGTCAAAGCAGACACCCTGAAAACATAACAGGATGGAATAGGAGAAACCTTAGGTCCCCTTGGCACAGACGCAGAAACACAACAAATCAAAGAAAGGTTGAACAGATGGAATTGTATGAAATTGCAGAGCTGCTGCATGACAAAGGCCATAGCTAGCAAGATCAATAGAATGCCCACAGATTGGGAGAAGATCTTCACTAGCCATACAATGGACAAGGGTCTAATATCTAAAATATACCTGGAACTCAAAAAATTAACTCCCCCAACAATAAATCCTCAAAGAAACAACTGTCCAGTAAACAAGTGAGCTAAAGACTTACAGAGAAACTTCTTCTTTGAAGAGGAAAGAAGGATGGCCATTAGACACATGAAAAAATGCTCAACCTCTCTAGCCATAAAAAAATGCAAATCAAAACGACACTGAGATACCACCTCATCCCAGTTAGAATGGCTATAATCAAGAACTCTAACAACAACAGATGCTGGAGGGGATGTGGCCAGAAGGGAACCCTACTGCATTGTTGGTGGGAGTATAAACTTGTTCAACCACTTTGGAAAGCAGTATGGAAGTTCCTCAAAAGACTCCACAGAATCTTGCCCATGTAATTGTAACCCCTGGGTACAGTATTTTCACAATTAAAAAAATGAAAAAAAAAGACTCCACAGAGAGCTCCCCTATGACCCAGCAATCCCACTTTTGGACATTTACCTGAATCACCACAAACAAGACCATACTAAAGCTACCAGCACATCTGTTTCTTGCAGTATTATTTACCATAGCTAAGATATGGATCCAACCCAGATGCCCCTCGGTAGATGAATGGATCAAGAAAATGTGGAATTCTATGCCTCCATCAGAAAGAATGACATTGCCCCATTTGTTAGGAAATGGAAAGACGTGAAAAAAATTTTATTAAGTGAAGCAAGCCAGGCCCAAAGAAACATAGGTCCCATGGTTTCCCTTATTTGCAATAAGGGACAAGCAGAAAAGGTCAGATAATTTGTTAGGCGAAATGAACCCCAAGATAAGGATTCAAATGGTTTTTCTTTTTTGCTATTGTTTCTAACACATTTATAAGGTGTTTTTTGTTGCTTTGTATGTCCCTCCCCCACGGTATAACCCCTGTTTTCACTGTATTTGATGTTGCTATAATTTGTGGAGGGGAAGGGGAAAAACAAATTGTTTAAATGGGGACACAGGTGGTCCCATTGCAACAATGAGATGTACAAGATGCTATGTGGAAAAACGAACTTTACAACTTTCGGGGGGAAAGGGGGAGTGTAGTTGTGGAGGTGGGAGGGAAGTGATGGTAGGGGAAACAAAGGAGGAGGCAACAATGCTTGATCAGAAATGTATTCATTATCTTGCTCATGTCATTGTAATCCCTCTGTACAGTATTTTCATAATAAAAAAATTTATTAATAATTTTTTAAAAGAATAACATCTGTGAAAAAGAGAGGAAAATAAGGATAAGAAATGAGCAGTTGGATGTTTTGTCCTTTCATTTTTTTTCCCAGACAAAGCATACTCACGCGTCCCAGCCTGACTTGAACCTGTGATCCTCCTGTTTTATCCTCTTTAGTGCTAGGATTACAGGCATCTTCCCACATACTCAACTCCATAATGCACTTTTATCAGAAGCCTCAGCCAACCCTCCAGGGAGCTCTGAAGTCAGCATAGCACAAAGGAAAGAAATGTCTTAAATGGAAGAGAAGAGTCTTTTTTTATTTTGTTTTTTTCCAGTCTTTGACTGCATACAGACTGACCCTGAGTAGGAATACAAGCTTAAGCAAAGCAATTCCTCTCAGAAGAGAGCAATTTCTCAAAAGAAGCCCATCCATGTGCTAACAGGTGCCATCCATTCACAAGAACTTGGCTGCAATGATTGTCTTGGTTATGAAAGGAAATACAGGTTACCCACCACCACACTCTAAAATTATATATTCCACAGTGAGCTACAGAAATCATAGGGAGGGAAAAAAGACTCATTTTAATCTATAAATTAAAGTTGTTTTGCACTACCGTTTTGAGAACTTAAAAATCCATCTCCCCTCTGCAGATATGCCCTTTCAGAAAAAGGAAAAAAAGCAAAATGGAACACAAATTAGAATTTTTACCCTAAAAAAAAACCTGAAGCTTAGCGGCAGATACGTATTTTCCAGGGGGATTCTCCTGGTCAAATGTCACCAAAACCATTTCCAAGCCAGCCTGCCCTCATTAATTCTCTAAGCTCTTGATTACAAATTTATAAGAGGTCTGCCCTAGACAGGCAGGGAGCACCTTGGCAATGGCCGTCCCTTTGGCCCTCAGCGTTTCCCAATGGGAGCATTAGAAGCTTTCCCATCAACTAGAATAAACAACTCTCATGAATAGACCCCCCCCAAAAGGCCTGATAAATCATAGCTGTCAAAAAAAATGTCAGTAGCATTGCAGAAGACAGAAATCAATCCAAAATTCATTAGCTTGCTTGACAAGAGCTTAATCTCATATTGTTTAATACCAACCATGGCACCTCAGGTGAACGGGAAGCTGCACAAGATCATCGGGGTTTCCTGTGACAGGAACATTCAATGTTTATGGCTTAATCTCGCCCTCAGACCATTCCCATTCTGTGGGCAGAAACCCTTGCTCCTCCTTAGGGTCAAGTTGGCCAGAGTATGAAGCCGGAATCACTGCGAGCTTGTCACCATATTTCACAGCTATTAGTGTTATGTCTGATTGGTTGGCAGTATTTCAGGTGAAAGGACATACAGCTGTAGCACAAGGGAAATGCTCCGGACCGACAGTGAGTCAACGTGTCTACATAGCTGTCCTGTCTCAGAAACATTCCTGCAGATTCGAGGTTCTCAGGGACACACCCTCCCCTTCATATCACCCCTGATCCAGCAGCTCTTTTGTGACTGCATTTCTCCTTTGAGGCTGAGCTAGCTCGTTTTAATCAGATTTAAACTGCATACATAAATATGCAGGATTCATAGACCTAAGAGGCATGGGGCAAGACCCAGATAAGAAAGGAGGCCAGACATTTATAGGTTGTGACATTACTCAGATTATAGTCTCCTGTACTCAGGGAAAAAGTCAAACCATTTATTCAGATCATAAAGGACCATCAAAAATTGGCAATAATTATTCTGGCCAAGTTCTTTTTTCTAGTGTCTCGGATCCTCTCCACAGACCCCCCACCCAGCTCATTTACACAATCTGGAGCCTCTTCTCACACCTGATCCCATGGGAGTGGCGTTGTCTCTTCACTGACTTTCCAGGACCCACCTCTCCCTAGGTTCCTCAGGGACTCTATTTTCTGTTCCTATTAATATGTTTTATTGAAGCTCTCCTAGAATGCTTTAGTTGTATTCCCTTTGCCAATACCTTGGGAAGTAAAAAATAAAATAGAAAATAAAACAGTGATAAACATAACTGAATCCATTGCTTTTGTCCTAAACTCTCACAGTTTCACAGTACTATAATGAAATATCTGAGATAGGCTACTTTATGAAGAAAATATTACTTGTATTCTCACTCATAATTCTAAATATAAGAGTTTTTAATTATTTATTATATATATATATATATATATATATATATATATAAGCTTTTGATCATGGTCTTCTTGCTGTCAGAGTGTAAAGGCAACGCATGATGAAGAAACAGATTAGGTACATCTGTCTATCTAATCTCTCTTCCCCTCCTCATAAAGCTGCGAGTCTTTAAACTTAGGGGCTTAATAACTTTACCGGATTCTAATCATGTCCCAAATATTGATCTGTAAACACTGTAATCAAACTAGTTTTCCCCTCTTACATCAAAATGATGATTGGATTTCAATACAAGAAAATCAGGTACCAGTGACTCGTGATACTTGGGAGCCCAAGGTCCAGGAGATGGCAGTTCAGGGCTAGCCTGGGCAGAAAACGCCACTGGAGTACATCTCGAAAACAACAAGGAAAATAAAGCAAGGCTGGAAGTGTGGCTCAAGTGGTAGAATACCAGCTGAACAATCAGAAGAACAAACACAAGACCCTGAATTCAAACTCCAGTAACACACACACACAAAAGAAATTCAAACCATGAAGACTTGGGGTGGAGAAGATTCCTAGCAAAATCATAACATTCACTTTTTGATGCACTTCCATATTGAACTCCTATTTAGGCAGAACCATCTTGTCGTCTAACTCAGACCTCCCCAAAGCAAACCCTGAAATTGAAAATGGGAACATATCCCACATTCGACAATGTTGCTAGATTATCTTTTGCTCTGTATCAGAATACTTCATTGAAGTGGAAATTTCTATTTCACCTGAGAGCACCCTCATGGCTAGATTACTCGTCAGAAAATTCTTCAATAATGTCCAACATTTCATTTTTAAAACTATATGACTTTTTATAATGTAATAACTCTTCAAAAGGCTTGATCATGGCTATCAAGTCTCTTCTTTTGTCTTACATATTCTAGGTTAAACAGCTCAAATTTCTCCTATTCTTAAGATGATATTCCCCCCCCCATGATCCCTCTCTACAAATGGCTGCTAAGATAAACCCTTTCCTATCACACTCCACTTTCAGCTTAAAACAAAAGAAGACTTCAGATGTAATACACTGTATAGGTCATTAAGTTGTAAGTCATATTTGTGACTTTTTGCATTACCAAAAAATACTCTATAGTCTCTTTTCCTACAGTAACATGCATTGCCTATCCAGTTTTCAAACTTCAATCACTAATTATCCAATAGGGTTGTAAATATACACAGGCTAATGAAAATATAAACATAACTTATAAAGCCATTTTTAAATGGATTTCCTTTGTTTTCCCTTCAGTTCATTCATCTTACAGTTCCAGTTTCCAATTTGTGATATAAATTAATACTTGAGTTCCTATTTGCAAAACAAACAAAAATCAAGGAAACAGATATAAATAATAATGTCATTCATTTGTGAGCTGTTGTTTGCTTCCTTTTCAAAGTATTTGTAAGCATTAGCTAATTAATGATTTTACTTAATTGGGTGTTTTTTGCCTAAAGGAAATATTAATTCAAAGAGCCCTATTTTAAAAATCAATCAGAAGCCTCAGTGAAAAGAAAACTGCAGCTTTTCTTTATTGCCCTTTTGTGGATACTCCATTTTTGTATTTTCATTAAAATTATTTGTTTTCTCTGGTCCTTAAGAAGATGAGACATAAACACATTGCATACACTCACTGCAGGAAAACACTGAATGATTTTTCCTCATTGTAAAATATAAGGGAAGAAAAATCAGAAACAAAAAAAGGACAGGTCTATCTTTTTCATCTCCTACTCCGCTTGATCTCTCTAAAATTGGTAGATTCTGCCAGAACCACCTTTTCATTTCTTATTTTCTACAAAATGTCTGGTCTCTCCAACACCCCCCCCAATGGCTCAAGCACCACCACTCCCCGAGAAACTTAGTCCAAGCTACTGTGCTTGTTAAGATTTATCAGGGAGAGACATTTGATAAGCCCAGTTTCAGAGGTGAAGGTGATAAATGGAACAAAGGCATCTCTGAAACATCCCATGTGGGTTTTGTCAGATGATAGTGTTGAAAGTTGATTCTCCTTGTGTTATAAAAAAGCACAGCTTTTGACTCAAGAGATCTGGCTTCAAGACTATCTCTATTTTCAGACTTAATTTCTTCATAGAAATAATAGCAATACATGCTGTCATTATGAGCTTCAAAAGAGATGATCTGTCTAAAAATCTTGGCTTCTTGGCACTTAAATCTCAGCAAATTATTTATTCCTCATCATAATTACCAATGTCAGCTGCAAAGGAATTACTTGACCATGTTATTTCTGGAATAAACCTATTCTTGCTTTCTTGCATGCTTGTGGTTCTGCATACACAAATGAGAGGATAGCATAATTCAGGGTGTTTGGAAGACATTTTAAATTTAAACAAGAAAAGGCTACCTGCTTTCAGGGGAGTAGATGAAGCAGAATATCCTAAGATCTAATCAACACAAGCAATCTTCATGTTCCCTTCACATCTCAGGGTATATGACCTTGTGAATGGAGATCAACAGAGTGATTATTTCAGCATTAGAAAATGGGGTGATGCACAGGATTTTAGACAGATCTCTATCATTGAAATATGCCACCATAGCCACATGTCCTTTAACTCTTTGGCATTATTCACCACAACTAAGTTAGAGGAGGTGCTTACCTTGTTGAATAGAGCTTGCACAAGGATGGCCCCAAGAAACTGTCCAAAAGACAATCAAGCTATGTGACTTGAAAATAGGTATAGTAGAGTCAAAGATCCATCTTGTCCATTGCCCATTCCAAGAAAAGAAGTGGCTTGATACTATGAAGGAGCTGACAGAGTGACATAGTAGGTGTAAAAGGCAGCACAACACTCAAAAGCGGGTAAGAAGAAATGGAACAGTAGGAGCCTATAGGATGATGAAACACATCTCTGTGTTTCTTAGAAGCATATCTGTCGCTTTAAAGTATCTGTTCTAGTTTGAATACAGAATATCCCCCATAGGCTCCTATATTGGAGGCATGGTTGACAGCTGCTGAACTTTTAGGGACTTGTTGGATCCTGAGACTCCAACACACACACAATGGAATCAACTTGGTAAAGGTTAAGCCAATGCCTTTATTGGGAGTTAGTGAAAGATAGCAGGTGTGGTCTTACAAAGGGAAGTAGGTCCCTAGCGATGTTTCTTTGGAGATGCCTTGGTTCCTTTCTGTATTCTTTCTCTCTGGTTCCCGGTCACAATGATGTGAACTGCTCTGTCCCGGTGTAATCTCCTCACCATGAATGACTGAAACCTTTTGAATATATGAATTAAAACAAGGCATTCCTCCCTTTATTCTCTCAGAGAGTTTGATCACATAGACACAAAGTACTGATCACACCACCATGGAGATGATCATACCTCCGTAAGACCATACCCAGTGCTGTCCTGTCAAGGTGCAAACTGAAAGAAGAGATGCTTTGTATCCTACTTTACAAAATACATAGGGACATAAATGCATAGAAAGTTTATTTACTTTATGACATAAGGAACCTGTGTGATCATTAACATTGCCTACAATAAGAAATTAAATCAAGGCATGTTGCATCTATCATATTGCCAAAAATAGTTTTTATAATATGAGGTATTATTGTGAAATGGATGGACTTTGGGAAAAACTAAGAAAATTTAAAATCCATATCATGAGTGACCAGAAATCAGGCTGTCACAGAAGCATTTGTAGGGCTTCTGACGTATTGGGGGTAGGCGTGGCAAAGTTGGCATGACAACTAAGTAGACTTTTAAAAATTCATGATTTTTTTTTAAAATTTTGCCAGTCTTGGGCCTTGAACTTTGGGTGCTGTCCCTGAGCTCCATTTGTTCAAGGCTAGCACTCTACCACTTCAGCAACAGCACCACTTTCAGCTTTTTCTGTGATTAACTGGAGATTAGAGACTCATGGACTTTCTTGCTCTGGCTGACTTCAAATCACAACCCTCAGATCTCAGCCTCCTGAGTAGCTAGGATTCCAGGTATGAGCTACTGGCTCCAAGTACCTGTACTTTTTAAAATCAAGATAGCCTGTCTATAAAACCATTCTCTCTACTTACAAAAAGTGGTTTTACAGGAAAAACAGAAAGGGAAGAGTGAGGAATCAGAATAGAGACTGTGAGAAAGTCTTCTGTCTAGAACTTTGCTGATTTTGGTATGTCCCAAATACAGACTGTCTGGGTCCTTTCTTATAATTTATACCCAGTTTCTCCCCAGGCACTATACAGTAATTTCTATAGTCAAACACTGACTTGAGTACTGGAAACACATCTCCTTAATTTTGGCCCTCAGATAGAAGAATTCCAGCATATGCACTAAGTAGGTATTTACTAAGTCTTAAATGATTACTTGTAGTCTACAAAAGGCAACTTTGAGTTGCCTTCCTAAAGCTTGTTTCTGAATAGTTTATACTTTATCTCTTCTTTCAAATGATTAAATTGTACTTTTATGTCTGCCAGCCCACTTTCATTATAATAATTTCATCTGCTTGATCCAACTATAATTTTCCTAGGAAAGGATTCTGTTTCCCCTAATGGAACTGATATAATAATCATAGCCAGGATCCAAGCCTGACTCTGTACCAATGCTAGTGTAGAGTCAGCGTTCTGGTTTATGTCATTCCTCCATACAGCAAGACAGCCTATCTGCAAAGCTAATAAGTTCTGTCCAAGTCTAGATGTATACGTATGTTTAATCTCTTTCTAGATCATCATGTCATGTCTACTTGCCTTTCAAACTTTAATTCTGCTGTAACATCCTCCACAAAAAGTTCTCCTTCCTTTTCAGACAGAAATTCGCTGCTTCTCCTCTCCACCCTCATGTATTTAGCATCTGACATTGAAGTTCTCTGAATATGTGTCAGATTCATTGCACACAAACATCTCTGCATATTCATTTCCTCATTCCCCTTGCTGACAAGTATCAGGTGCTCAGTTGTTGAAACAAACTGATTTGAAACAAAGCTAATAGGAAACCAATTAATATGCACCTGGTATGTTTTAATATTACACTAAGCTGTGCATATTTGGAATGAATAAAAAGATTTGGAGGCAGGATAAATGTGAAAGTCTTTGAGAAAACAAATATAAATATCAGTAAAAGTAGTATAATGATAAAGTGTCTTTCTTCTTCCTTCTCTTCAGTCTCCTTTTCTTTTCCTTGCCTCTTTCTTCACAGAAAGGATTGTCCCTCGAGGAAACAAAATTCAAATTTTACTGCTTTATCTCTACTACATATTTGCTAAAAGGTTCATGTTTTTCTAAGTACAAGATAAAGAACTATAAGACAAAAAGTATCCATCTCCAGTGCTCTAATATTTATCAGTGAATTTTGAGATAAGAGATTCCATTTCTTCATGAGTGTTATTATTTGTTGTTTCAACACGTTTGCATGCACAGTTTTATCTTTATCAGTAACAAATAAACTTGTGAGGTGTTCTGAGTTCCCTACATTTTATTAAACAAATAACTTTGCTTTTCTCCCAACAATGATGGACAAATAACTTTGTTTTTCTCCTAGCAGTGATAGAACTGTTATGCTAACTGTGAAAATATTAGATGTTAAAATTGTTTGTCAGAAAAAGTCTATTTCTATTAATTTTTGTTTAATCATGAGTTTCCTCTTAATATTATGTCTCTGAAAATATTCCTCTCTCTTCCTCCAAGTGCCTGAATTGATAAATTCCGATACAACAGCACCCAGAGAACTATATATTTTTCAGCAGGTCTTGGCTCTTCCCAGTGACCTGATAGCAATAGGATAGACTCTTTTTACAAGTTACTTGGGAATTGTACCTCGTGGAGGCAGATTGAATGTGAATCTACTACTTTGAACCAGGCAATGGAAGGCTCCCATGACTCTAACTTAAGTACATTACAGATCCAGTCTCAATTGTCTCTGGTCATTTTCACTTATAATGCAATAACCTGTAGCTTTATTTTATAATGTGTCTTCAGGAGCAAAATTCAACATTCTGAGTACTTCGCAATAGTGTTTGAAAACTAAAGAGAAGCAATAGAAGAGGAAAAAAAAATATCTGAGCATTTAAGACCAGAGGGATATTTCCCAACCAGACTTAAAAACAACATACACTATCGTAAACAAGGTAAACATTCTTGGCCTTTATGTAGAAGTATGAAGTGGAGAAATATTTTCTACCCCTCCTTTATCACTCTTGTTTTATTGTATATTCCACTCCTCATACTCCCTGTTTCTTGTGTGGCACAGATTTTCTTTCATAATTAAATTAATAAGTCTGTTCACCTTGAGACCAACCAGGTGTACATCATACCCTTTATAGGGTTTTTGGCTTCCTAAAGATGCTGGGAAACTCAATACATTTCCAGGAATAAAATTATCAATGCAAAAAGAAAATCAGATATTACCTGACAGAAGGATTCTGAGCTAAGAAAAGCCCTCAATGCTCTGCCAATCACATTATGGAGATAATTCTACTTTTCTCTAAGGTTAATGTGTATGTGTGTGTATTCATTGTTTTTCACAAAATGACACAATTCTTAGGTCTATTTTTCCCAAATTGTAGAGCTTGAACCAAATTTCCAAATCTTGTAATCTTTGAAATTGCAATTTATTTGTAGTACTGGAACAAGTAAGGAGTCCTAGGACTGGCTAAGTCCTTGCTCTTAGGGCCCTGAACAGAGTGGCCTGCCAGCCTGAGCTTTTCCATTGTGCCTGGAAATGGAGACAGGATTGAAAAGTGACCTGAATCTATATTGACCTCCATGGTATACTCATAAAGTATGTTTTTCTTTTTAATAAAGCGCTAAAATAAACTGAAAACATCACTCTTCTCCAAGGTGGTTTCAGGGAGAAGGGTTCTATGAGGCAAGCCAATTTCACCATGTGATTTTCCTTTAATTTAAAAGGAATCACACAGCCTCCCTAAGGCATGTGAGGAATTATCCAATAAAATGTTTAATGTCAAAAGGAAACCAATGATGCTATCACTACCTCCAAACAAGAGATGATGCTCTACCTCAGTCTTCTACTGAGAATCCTTAAACAGGAAATAGAGGCAAAAATAGTATCGTAAATAAAATAAAATAAAGGAAAAGGATCTCTCTTTGTATGGTCACCCCATTGAACAAATTAGAAGCACTAAGATAATTTCCCAGTTTAACATGGTTGAAAGGATGAGACCCATAAAAGTACAATGAATCCCCATCATCGCCAGTGGCCTGAATTAAGCAGATCGGGCTGTAATGTGAAAAGGCAGCTGTCAGAAATCCTTCTTGCTCAAGTCAAGAAGATGTTGGCAGTCCAAAATAGTTCCCTCCAGCAAGTCAGCTGTGACTCTTTTTGAAACCAAGCTTAAGAAAAAATTAGAGGCAGAAACATGATGTTTGAAACCTGACAAGTTGACCTTGTTCTCGCAGGCCAGGAACAAGGAAAAGGTGAAGACTAAGTAGTGCAATTTCTAACAAAGACAAAGGCAAAGTTCAACAAAATAAACACCAGGAAGTGGGTACTTGAGAAGTACTTTGTTAAATGGAAACTTTGTTCAGCTACTTAAAAGTTACTTAAAAATAAGAAACAAGAAAAAGCCTGTAGAAATAAACAAGAATAAATGATCAGGAAGCCGGAAGCAAAGTGAGCCACTGCAATTATCATGTGCAAGGAAGGGGGATGCTATGATTTTTGTCAACAAGTTATTGAAAATGTTTAACAAAGAAGCAGGCTTTCTCTTACTGGTAACTTGCTTTCTTCAGTTTGGGGGAAATACTTGCATTGTGATCCAAACATTGAATGTTCACATAAATCCAAAGAATGCCAAATCCCCTTATCAGGAGATACAAGGATATTGACCCCCACAATTCAGTATAAGAAGCTGAGATTGAACATAGTGCAATTTCAGTATGCAGGCATTTAACATGTGATACGATCGCAAGATTACAAGGTAAATCAAACAACTGTGGCAGCAGACTGGCAATTCTTTTGTGTAATAAGTCCATATCTGAAAAGCTTAGGCCCAGTATGAAAACCTAGAAGAATATGTTTTAGTGTGGAAGGCTAACCTAGAGGAAGAAAGGTTACTCTTTCTCTGAGTCTCTCTTCTCTCTTTCAATCTCTCTCAATCTCTCTCTTTCTCTCTCTTTCCCACACACACACACACACACACATAAACACATACACACACACATACACACATCTTATTTTGGAGATTAATGGCAAGGTGCTGTCTTGAGGATGATTGAGACTAAGATATCTTGCAATCTTCAAAATAAGGAACAGAGTAGTCTAGGTAGATGATGGCAGTAAGGTGCTCTAGCGGAGGGATGGGTCTGACATAGTCCTGTACCAAAGGTCAAGCAATAGGAACTCCACTGGTAGCAACTATGTGCTGTGGAGTGAGTTCAATCACAGAGACTCAGGCAGAAACAAAACATCCTGTGGCTGGTTTAGGAGTTCCCTTGGGTTTCTGTCCTAGGTGGGTCGGAGTCCTACACTCAGACTCCTAATCATATGGTATTTACTGACTTCTCACCCACTCTACCTGGGGAGGTAATTGTCATACAGTGCCTGAAAGCACTAACCCACCCCCTGAAAACTGCATTCTAGCATGTGTTCGCTGATATTCAGGACTCAGTGCAGAGATAAAACCATCTCATCCCTGAGACTTCCATTGCCTCCTGTAGGGGCAGTGTTCTATTGGATAGCGTTTGTATGCATTGAAATGTCTCCCATTGCTCCTCATCCAGTGCAGTACTCAGCACTTGGTTTGTGCTGAGACATGTGGGACTCATCCCGAGGATTGGATGTTTACACAAACCATGGTGTGTGTGTGTGTCTGTGTCTGTGTCTGTGTGTGTGTGTGTGCCTAACCCATATGCTGTACAACTCCCAGCAGCTAAAAGTAACTTCCACTACAAAAAGGAGGGATGTTTCTATAATAAAAATAGCCCCCAAATAGACAATGGATTCTTCTGCAACTAGTTAACTAGAGGTGGAAGCTAACTAGTTAGTTGAGACTCTAGTTAATCTCAATCTAGCAATGCTGAGGATCACATCCCATACCTAGTCTATGGTAAATGGACTCTCCCAATTTAAGCACCAAACTGTTTTGACTGAACATGGAGATTATTTCACCCAAAAGACTATAGGTTATAAAAATTTCCAGTCAAGTGTCAATAGCCTCAGATGTATGAATTCCAATCTAAAAACATAACTGATATTAAAACACAAAGCAGCATGTCATCCCAAAAGTCAATTCTTCAAAAAGGAATTGAGTGATAATGAAGCAGATGACATTTGAAGAAATGGACTGACAAGAATAATATGAATGACCATTAAAAATTGGTCTAAGCATCTGATTGAAATCAAAGGATACAGCTCTAAGCATCTGATTGAAATCAAAGGATACAACTCAACAGCAAAATGAACTCAAAGGGAATTAAACAGTTGAACATAATAAGAAAAATTCGATGAAGACACAGGAACTTTATAAACAATTAAATTGATATCCTGGAAATAAAAAGTGTAAAAACTCAACACGCAAAACTCCATTGAGCCAGGAACTTGTAGCCCCCACATGTAATGGTAACTTCTTGGGAAGTTGAGATTGTTGGCAAGAAAAAGAAAAACATTTCTTTCTTAAGACTTTTGCTCAATAAAGTTCTGGATGCAATGGTTTACACCTGTTTTCTTAGCTACTGAATTGCAAAAGTATCTCAAAAACTGAAAAGCAAAAATCAAAACAAGATGTGATTCAATGGTCTCGTCAGTTTTATAGTCTCTCCAAATATAATTCCTAGCACTAAGGTTCTAGTTGTTTAAATTTCAGCATATGAAGGGAAATTGGAAGCTCCATTCAGTGCATAGCATAATACTTATTTTTGCTCTCCTCGCTATCATCCCCTAGAAGAGTGAATGATTCTTATTGTCTGTGTACCTCAAGCTCCTAACACAGCATCAGGCACATAGAAGACTCTTAATAAATAAGAACTACAAAGGAAATGAAGTTCAAACAAATAAGCTCACGGGAGCAAAATTCATCACTTCTTGAAAGGCATCAATGATCTAAGGAAGTCAGGAGAGCTTCATTCAATTAAGTAAATGATTAGACTTGAAAGCAAAAGTCGATGAATGTTATATACTGACCCAGTTGGGGCAGAGAGAGATATAACTATAATTCCATATCACTCACTCCAAAGTGAAATATGTATTTTCTTTAATAACAGTTCTTTAACATTAATTATCCAGTAATTCATGCTTGTTGTGCTTTTTATGGGTAGAAGCCAGAATAACCTCTGTAATTTATTCCCTTTATTTTAATTGTGTTTTAAGATGCAATTCATTCATTTAAATGAAAATGACAACATAATAGAGCTTAAATGGAAAAAAACTTGCTTTCCTTCCCATCCCTACCTATTATTTTTTCAACTTATCTCATACACAGTGTTCCTTTATGTAGATGTCACTCCCCCTCATTTTCAAGGAATGACAATGTAGTACATATGCTATGCTGAACTTTGCTTTTCAGACTTACAAATGTATACTGAGAGCCTATCCCTATTCATAAGTAGCAATCTTCCTTGTTCTTTCTTTCTATGTTTTAGCAATTTATTGTGTCAGTGCATCATTGCTTATTTAAGCATCTGTTATTGATGGATACTTGGACTGTTTTTCACATGTTAACATCTCATATAATGTTAAAATGGGCACCAGCACTTACAGGGCATATCAACATGAACAGTGTTCCAGAAATGCAAACATTAGATAAAGGTTTACTAAATCATAGGTTAAAAGAGTATGTAAAAAATTGGGGGGCTGGGAAGGTGGCTCAGTGGTAGAGTGCTTGCCTTGCATGCCTGAGGTCCTGGGTTCGATTCCTCAGCACCACATAAACAAAAAGAAAAAAGCCGGAAGTGGCGCTGTGGCTCAAGTGGTAGAGCGCTAGCCTTGAGCTGAAGAGCTGAGGGACATTGCCCAGGCCCAGAGTTCAGACCCCACGACCGGACCCCCCCCAAAAAAATTGGTATTTTTTTTACATTCTCAGCAGCAATATTTAAAAGAAATCTTCTGCATAGCTTCACACCCAAAGAATATTACCAGATTTCTGAGTTTTTGCAAATCTAAAGATAAAAGAATCAAAACATTTCTCTATATGTAGATATAGAAAAAGGTCATTCTATCTTATGGGGTATTTGATTCAATAGGCATATTTTAGCCAAAGTGAGACTCTTAATACTTCCTGATCATCTTGACAGCTAGCTTCTTAGTGATGACAATCCTTAATAAAATAGGACAGTTGAGGAAAGAGACATTGGGAGAAAGAGGCAGTAAAAGAGGGTATTACAAACTGCCAAAAAGCCAGTTCTAAAGAGTGTGTACTATACCCTATGGCTCAGACAGTATTACATCCCATGTAAATAAAAAAAAACAGTTATAGTAGTGAGTGTGAATATCCTTCCCAGAAATTACCCCTGTGTCCTGAAACGGATGGAGCCTCTTGGAGGACATATGGTGTCTCTACCATAGAGATACACCATTGTCATTGCTATTGCATGATTTGTGTCTCACTCAAACACTGATCTTGAAGGAAAAAAAAAAAACTTTTGTTAATTTCTCAAATATGTGGCAATTTTGTTGTTGTTTTTAGATAAAGTTTTTTCTTAGGACAATGCCTTGAAACTTTACTATCGCCACAGTTCCTTGGATTCCATATCCTGATTTGTCAAATAAGACAAATGAAGTTGATCACTTGGATTTTATATCTTCCAAGCATGTCCTGGATGGATCTGGGATTGTTCTAGTTGAATTTGTCTGGCAGTTAATGAGTAGCTGACTGTAAATCATTATATCCAACTCCAGTAAGTTGACTTTTTCATTTTTTCTTTCCCCTATCTTTCCAGAGGTCTTTCAAGAAATATAGTAGTATTGCTGGGTGCTGATGGTGCACATCTGTAATCCTAGCTATTCTGGAGGCTGAGATCTGAGGATCACAGTTCAAAGGCAGCCCAGGCAGGAAAGTCTATGAGACTCTTATCTCACAAACAAGCCCAGCATGACTGGAAACTTTATGTTATGACTTAGAAAGTCAACATTAAGAAGTACAAAGTAGAGCTCCTGATCCAAACAAGCTTATAACTCCTTTCAGTGTATTAAGCAAAACCACAGGAAAAAGGTAACGATATGATATCTTAAATGGTATTCTGCTCCAATGGGAAAACTGAAGGGAGAGAAAATCATCTGAATGAAGTCAATAACAGTGCTTACCGAAGAGGCTTTTGTGATATTAAGATGGCATCTACACTGTGATGTGAAACATGCAGGAAGTATATTAGTCATTTCCAACAAAACAGAAAATTTGACCTCTTCTGGGACATGGAACTTGGGAACTGAGCTTAGGGAACTTTTGATTTCTGCCTGAAACCAGTACCTTGTTCTATAATCACAGAATACACTAAAACCCACATAGTTCAAGAGAATCTTTTCAGTGATGGGTAAAACTCAGAAAGAACAAAGACATCTGTCTATGCAGGGAACAGAGCGGGTAAGGAAAATGACATTGTCCACATTCAATGGTGCTGTCAACGTGCTTGCAGCTCAGAGCCCATGCTTGCTTTGAAAGTAATCTATTTTTTTGTCTTAAAATGACTTGTGCCTTTTTTTTCTTAACATTTCCTTTAGAGATACGCTATTTATCTTATAAAGTCACAATGATATTTCCATATGCTATCAAATTAATCCATTATTTGCTAAGAGTTTCATATTGCCTTGCTTTTTAATTGCCTGACTTCTGAGAGAGAAGCTTAATTACATGTTAATGGAGAAGTATTCCTATTAAACCTAAGATCCAGAAAAATCTCTCTTCACCCCCATCTCTCCCTGCCTTCTTTAGCAGCAACTTGGCAACTGGCTAGTTACTCTCCTCCTGCAGAGCAGAACTGTTTTTAAAAATAAGAAGTCATAAATTACGTAATTGCAAAGTTTCCAGTAAAGTTTCCTTTAAAATAAGCAAGAAAGGAATTTCTGTATATAGGCAAAGAAACTTAGACACAACTTGGGTATTTCGCTAAGCCAAAGTCTGGATGTTCTACATGAAGAAATCTCAGACAGGAACCCAAGTCTCTTGCTTTAAAGTTCAGTGATCTTCCTATCAGGTCTCTGTGGAGATGATCTTTCCTCGACAATGGACACATTTCTTTTCTCACAGAACACTACATAAAACAATGTTAGGACTCAGGGCCAAAGTCTCCATGTGATGGCCAAGTTTGGTAATTACCTATTAGAACTAATAGGAGCAAAGCTATCTGGAACAATCCTCTCAATTTCCCAGATGACACTTAGATCCAAGGATGTTATGAAACTGACAAGCTATTAGAACTCTACAACTAACTGAAATTAGTAAATATTTGGTAACAATTGAATTGCCATCTTCAATCCTTCCTATAACTTCTGGTTTTTTTTAAGTAAACACATTTATCTTTTGGATATAGATAATTTAATTCATGCTCATTGATTTTCTCTGTGTCTGTCTCTCTTCTCTTTCTCTCTTTCTCTGCCGCTCCTTTTCTCTCCTAATTTTTTGCTTGTCCTTTCTAAATCTTCATTCTGATATGACCCTATATATGACCCACAGAACAAAGAAAAATAGACCTAACTCAACTATGTAGGGAATCACAGATAAAAGATTACATTAATTATGAGGAACACGTATAACCTTGCACAGGAAGAATTCATAAAGTTCCTATTCTACATCCAATCCTGAACTGATGGTATAGATACGAAAGTAGAAAACACAAATACTGGAGAAGGAATAGCAGCTGATATGTAGGAAGTGAGCAAGAATGTTTTAAAACTGTGAAATAGAGAAGAGAGTTCAAAAGCATCAAATCTGCCTTAGCCAATGAAACACGTTTTAAGGAATACTAAAATGTGACCCCCAACCTGGAAGATTCTCTTACTATATTACTATATTCTGTAATAAGGGATTTGTTTCCTTCATTACATTTCTAAAATACCTGGGATGACGGGAGGGATGGGGTGGGGGACCTCAAGTTATTTATACCTTAGTGGAAGACAATTTAATTAAATTGTTCTCCTAACATTTTTTTGAGCCCAGCCCCAGGAGAAGTTTAATGCCTATAACTACAAATGTGAGGAAGTAATTTTGAAAGGTGGGCAGTTGTGGAAAGGGCAGATTTGCCCTGGGGAGTCTCTGGCAATATGAGAACATTGTGTTGCTGGGAGGTGGGATTCAGGTGAGAAAAAGAGAAGGTATCACAGAACTGGGAACAGGTTGGAAAGAGACAAGAGGTAAGCAAAAGCTCAGGTAGGTAAGGTCTCCAATTTTCCAGTTCCCAAATCTGAGCTTCTTGTAGTACTTTGGATGTTTCTGGAACTTGAAAATTTAAGGTCTCTTGCTTCTTTATTTTCCTCCTGGATAAGGTCTGTCAGGCACTTTACCCTCCCACAAAATAAACAGAAAGGTTTATGAGGAGGAGGCAAAGCAATATACTGCCAAGGAAGGCAGAGCTAGCTGCCAGACGCCCACGCTAACAAGTCACTCACAGCAGCTGCCAACTGTGAAGGGAGGTTTTTAAATTGTAGTCTAGCTTTCTTGGCCTCATGCGATTTTATTAACCCCCTGTAGCAATGGTTTCCATTTGTGAGCTGTTCTGTTTGATTGGACAGGAAGTGTGGCTGAACCAAGGTCCCAGTGTCAGAGGCCTAAAACCTTCCTGAACCCACTTCCATCATTTGTTGACTGACAAATGCCTAGCTCTTCTAACAGGCAAGCTTGATCATATTTCTTTCCTGCTTAGAATTACAATGCTTCTAAATCCCTAGCAGATAAAAGCCTCATTCCTTGGTCCTCAGCATGGCCTGCTGGCATTCTAACATCATGGCCTAGAACCTTGACACCCACATGTGAGATCACCCTTACCAAGACAGGTCCTTGCTGACTAACAGGCCGCAGACTATCAGTTTCACTGAGAGAGTTTTGATTTGGGTAGGAAGGAGACAAGAAAGTAACTCCATGACAAACACAGAATGAAGCCCAATCCTCCTTGGATCATGCTACTGGATAGGCTAATGAGTGTCATTTCATTTGATTGACATTATATCTTTTGTATGAATATACAACAGTTTCAAGTATGCTTATTATTTGTGGCCAGTTGTGACAAGATGGGGATAAGGAAAATATCGGCTCTCTCAGAACTTGAAGCCATTTACCTGCTACGCAGGAAAATCTCAGAACTCAAACACAGAGTCAAAAGCCATCTGAAAGAACACTGATTTTTCTTAAGTGTCAGCTCTGTGATTTGAACAGGGAAAAGTTAATTAGATTTTATTTTTGCCTGGCATATTTACTGGTGAGGTTGGGCCTGGGGTGAACTTACTGAGATGGGCTTAGGGGCCCCATGCAGTTAACATTTGAACCTATACAGACTGTCCTTCATATGTCCTTCAGAGCACAGGCTGGAATCAAGGCCAAACCTGAGGTCTACAGATGCTTCTAACACTTCTAGCTGCTGAGACTACTTTCAGCAAATTGCAAATCACAATATATAACTTTACAAAACATACAAATGAGTGAGCCTGGAGAATGTTTATATATATGAGACTGTTTCTTCCATCTACAAAATAGAAGAGCATTACATCTAGTGCATTTTTATATCACAGTGTTTAGATTATCAATTGATAAGAATCTGTATGGGACTACGATAGAGGAAGACTCATGGAGTTGAAAGCTTGGTAAGCAGTTCAACGACCTAAAGTGGATGTACAACAGCATGTGTCAGATGCTTAAGTCAAACTAACCCTGGCTTTGGAGTCTGCTGCCACCTATGTAACCCTACACAAGTGGTTGCACTTAAGCCCTGACTCATTTTCCTCACATATAATTACACTTTGTTTTATTTTATGATCTCTCACCTTTTAGAATTGTGACATGCAATTATTCTGTTCTTAACACAAAGTAATCCCTTTGTTTTTTTCTCTATACTCATGCCTGTCATAACAATTATACTCACTTAACTAGCTTATGAGATCATAACTGGAATGAATTACACACCAAGCATTTATACTCTGATTAATCTTTCAGGAAAGCTCTCTCTTCTTGCTTAGATTGATAGAGAGAGAGAGATGAGTTCTTTGGGAAGAAATACTGATTTTACTGGCCTAGGGTATTTTTTACACCAGCAAAACGAAGATCATGTTTATAATTACCTAAATCATGTCAAAGAGCTTTTTCATCAACATTATTTTATTCTATCTTCACAGCAGTGAAGATCGTACCCATCTATTAATGATAAGAAACTGAAAAACTGAGAAGTTACAATGTGTTTCTAAATTTCCATTCTCTTTAGAAGACTTGAAGTTGAACATAAAAATATCTGTTTTTTAGCATTTGAAAACAATGAATCTAGATCAATGTCCCCCCTTCATCATTCTCCCCCATCCTTCCCAATCCCATCCCTTCTCTCCCTTTTCTTAATTTTGTAGAGTATGCACTGAATTTTATGACTATATTCTCCCCCACATAAATCTCTTCATTTGGCTACCCCTCCCTCTCACCCCTCCTCCCTTTGAGTACCTATATCCTCGTATGTATGTTGTTAGGCTATGAGTTAGTCTTTTTAAGGAATTACATTATATAAGTTCTCCCCTAAAACTTAAATGTCTTATTACAGGACCCGAGATTGTCCCAGGAGATGACATTCTGGATTGCTGTGTGTCCCATAATCCAAGAAACCATTAACTCTCCAGAGGACTCAATCCCTCCTCAAGGGCTGCATAATTCTTACAAGATTTCTATGAAATATAGGACATGTCACTCATTTTTTTGTATTCATCTCCTTCACTGGACCACAAACTTAAAGCCTAAAGCCATGGTAGAGTTATAGCCTTTAGCGTATAAGCTGCTAGGAGTTGGAGCTGGGCAAATGGTCAGGAAATGAAGGACCAGTAAAAGGGCCATCAAAACTTAGCAAGGGAAAGGCAGGGAGAAGAGAAAGGAAGGTGGAGAGACAGGCAGAGTGGGGTTTTGGGGGGAGGGTGGGGAGAAAGGCAATCTCACCAGGTTCCAAACGAAAAAGCACATCGTGAATGTTTAGCTGAGTTTTTCTACCCACATTCTGTTCCCCGTCATTAATGAAAACAGTTGAGCTCTGCTCTATTTGCAAACATGTCCACCCAAACACGAGTTACTGGGAATAGGGAATAGGATGTCACGGCATTTTATTAGTCATCCACCATGGCTGTCCAGAGTGCATTCTATGTTTCAGAAACAAGACACTAAATAGTCTCATCCCCTGGGATGGAACTAAAATAAAATGCCAAAGCGTTCTACTGAAAATAGACAGGGTTATAATCTCCCCAAATATATACAAACACACAGGAAGGCAGTACCATACATTTAAGTATATGTATAAAGTCACCATAGATTTTGTGAGAAAATTGTAGTTTTCCTAGTTATTAGGAAAAACTGAAGCCTCACTCACCACTTCTTCTTCTTCAACTATTTGTCCTCTATAGCACAATGCTGTTATTCCACCGGCACTGTAAATGTCTGGGTGGTAGTATTATATGTGTATAAAAGAAATCAGTATGATATCACCATGAGCTTGCCTGAGCAGATGCTTGAATGCTCTCATTCTTGATGTGCATATGCTGAAATGACATTTTAGTATCCCCCAAATAGTATCTCAGGTCACCGGGTTTTTGGAATAAGATACAGAATAAAGTAAGCATAAGTTATGCAGTGTATATATTCTCACATAGTTTTTGAGATTAAGCACTTAATTTAGCAGATAATCATTATTGATATGCATGTATGTCTTCAGAGCTCATCCAACAATTAATTACTATATACTGATAGTCTTCTTCAGATCAAAGCCTATGTGGGGAGCTAAGGATTAAGTAGCTAAAAACAAACGTGGTATTTGCTTCCATTTTAGTAGAGAAAAGAGAAAAAATACCTAACAATTTATTATTATTATTTTTGTTCTACAAGGAAAATTTGTAGTGGTATGTAATTTATCCCAGATCATCCTTTACTTTACAAGTATATTATACACTCCTAGATTTCTTTGCCCTTTATTCAAATGAGTACAGTTAAGTTCATTTTCCTCTTGCTAATTATAAGTGCATCTAGATTTCTTGGGAAGAAATTAGGTGGGTGAGCCTTTCCTGCATTAGAGTTTTCCTCCTAAATTATTGGGCCTTGTAAAAATTCTGTCCTACCCTATTTCACCATTTTTCAGAGAACTCCTTCCTTTTTGCAAGGTGGTGGAAGATTAAGTCTTATGGAATTAAACTTAATGGCTAAAAAAATCACCCATTAACAGAACTATAATATGGTAATACACACAATCAATAAAAAGTGTAAATTACATGGTGGTCAATTACACAATTTTTATTATTTAGGTCACATGCAAGGGCAAAGTGATTTTTTTTAACAATTAAGATGAAAACCCATGCAGAACAACAAAACGCCGAAGCATTTCCCAGAATACTAATACCCTAGTTATTTTGTTTCCCAAGTATCATGAGACTAGAGGAAGAAGCCAGGTAAGACACAGTAGATCAAGAGGAAGTAAGACGCGAAGGGTCTTTACATGATGACAATGTTAGTGAGCAAGGACGGGACACATTTGCTCACTGATTTTCAATCCTCTCAACAACCTTGGATACAGATGTCGGGAGATGCTTACGATGTACAAACAATGTCACAGAAATTGTCTACATCCTTCGAGCACATGGCATGATGGTGTCAGGTAATGAAACTAGGGTTCAGAAGAAATTTTGGCTAGATCCTTTAACAAGCAAGTAACGATACTTGCCTGGAGATAGTCCAAAGTAAAGTGACTCTTTAGTACATCCTAGTTTGAATAAGCATCTCATTTTATTTGAATAAGCATCTCATTCTCTTCCTGTGGTCTTGCTTAATTATGAATAGAGTCAATTTCACTGCCCAAAGTTTGGATGATCAATTGCCTGGTCCTCTACCCAATGTATACCTCTCTTTGCACAGTCACACTGTCTCCTCACTACAGTGGCCTTCAATGCTGAAGCCTTGACATTGAGATAAGAGAAACATGCAAGGCAATAGGAGAATTGCCAGCACTTGTGGCTCATTTCTGTAATCCCAGCTACTCCAGGCAGACAGCAGAAGGATAGTGGTTGGAGACTAGCATGGATAAAAAGTTAGCAAGATCTCTATTGCAAGTAAAAAGCTGGGCATAATGGTACATGCCTATAAACTCAACTACATGGCAGATATAGGCAGGAGGATAATAAAGGCCATCCAGGTCAAAAATGTAAAATATTCTTTCTGAAAAACTATCTAAAGTAAAAATGATCTGGCAGTCTAGCTTAAGTGTAAGAGCACTTACCTAGCAAGCCCAAGACCTTGAGTTCAAACCCCAGTACTGTTCAACACCTCCACCTAGATAAGAGGAACTGCTGTATTTTTCCCATGCAAAAATGTGTCCTATTGAACAATAACCAAAGCCAACACAAAATCAAAAACAAGAAAACAATTGTCAAGGGCTTTGTGCCTACAAAACTTTGGCTGAAAATAGAGCCTACGACCTTTTGATGTATAAAATTCCTCCATATTGTTTCTGTATAACCCAGACAATTATACCTAACCAGGCTGAAGCTTGTTATTCTCGGTTGATTAAAAATAAGGATTAGCATTTTCCTTTGTCAGGGTATTCTGAGGCTTAAAAGAACATGGGAAGAGCCCGGAGTCATACTCATCCAGTTTGTGAAGCCTGATGGGGACAGCTGCAAGAAGGGAATTTATCACTTCCTACAAAACTGTAAGGGGCACAAATCTTTTGACATACAAATCCCACTTCTAGAAATGTGTCCTACAGGAAGATATATGTTGAAGATATGTTCACTGCAGCTTGAAATATACTAACAATAGTACAACTAATTCAATCTGTCAAACGAAAAAAATGTTCCTTTTAAAAAAAGAATGAATGAAGAAGAACACTTTGCACAAAGTAAGTCTTTTATAACAAATTGTTAAGAAAAACTAAATGAGATTGAATCATATGTGAAGTGGAGTTTTGGACACCTGAATGACAAAATAGAATAGAAAATGTATATATGTATATGTACCCACAGATGAAATTCTTAATAGCTACCACTGATGGGAGGAAAAGTAAAAAAATAATTTCATCATTGATTCTATGTACTCGTATTCCCATTAAATTTTTCAGATGAGGATATAGTTATGTATTTTGGGGGATAGGAGAAAAAGTATATAGAATGCCTAGCATATAATAGATACTAAGTAAACATTTGCTTCTATGCAGCTATCTTTATTGCTTAGTGTTATAATGTTTATTACTGACCTTGATATAACAACCATCATTGTTATGTCTTCCTTCAATGTGTTAGAACACAACTATTGTTTCAAGGATACTGTTCTGTCCCACTGGCAAGCTTTTCCATCACGCTTCAAATCTGACCGTTCATTTATGACCTGCACTAAAGGGCTGAGCTAAGGGCTGCACGAAGGTTAACAGAAGCCCATAAAGACAAGACTGGGGTATCTCCCACACCTCTGTTTGTGATGCCATTTGTCTCCCTGTTAAACTGCAATAAAAACAATAAAAGGAAATCAGCTGTGGAAAATGAAAGAGCCTTCTATTCATAAAAACAGTTCAAATGAGAAAAGTCTTTTAATAGTGTTGGGACAACTGCCATGCAAATCAGTGGGAAAGAGACACATAAAACCCTTAAGACAATTCATTAAGCACAAATTATCATAGGCAACTGAGATCCTTTCCCCCAAAACATGTTTATATGCTAAACATCAGAGTGATGCATAGCATCCAGAAAATTCTCAGGATGATATATCTGTGATAAGTACAGAAGGCAAAAACAATATCTTTGACTACAGGATTTTTTCCTTATTGATAAGTGAGTCCTTGGGGGAAACTTAGCCCTATAATGGGCATGATAAAGGTGACAGTGAAGAATAGATATCAGGCCTCAAGGTCACATTTAGATTGGATGCGTCACTCTCCTTCAACCCACACACTTTACTGAATCAACTAATCAATGCTCTTGGAAAAGCTAGCTATCTCGTTTCTAGATCACTTTATTTAAAATGAATATGATAATATAGAGCAATCTGTTCTGCAATGATGGTTTCTCAAAAGACAGCCAGACCCAACGAAACATAGGCTGCAAGGTTTCTCTCATATGTAATAACTAGAATAGGCCTAAGATATTCTCAGCAGAGGATCACAGTGGCTCAATCCCTACATGCATATGACCATATAATTTGATGCTTATCAAAAACTGCAAGACATGGAAACAAAAGGTTTTATATTTTATTTTTTTGGTTGGGGGGTTTGGACTCTGGGCCTGGCCACTGGCCCTCAGCTCTTCAGCTCAAGGCTAGCACTCTAACACTTGAGCCAGAGCACCACTTCTGGCCTTTTCTGCTTACGTGGTGCTAAGGAATCGAACCCAGGGCCTCATGCATGCAAGACAAGCACTCTACCACCGAGCAATCTTCCCAGCCTAAGGGTTTTTTTGTTTGCTTGTTTGTTTGTTTGTTTTTCTGTAACTTTCTTTTTTTTATTATTGTGAAAATACCATACAGAGGGGTTACAATTACATGGGCAAGATAATGAGTACATTTCTTATCAAGCATTGTTGCCTCCTCCTTTGTTTCCCCATACCATCCCTTCCCCTCCTCACTTGGGGGTGGTGGTGGTGGTGTTTGTTTTTATGTACCCTTTGCAGTTTTTTTTTATTTCTCTCCCTCTTTTCCCCCCCTCCCACCCCATCCTTTGGTCCTTTGGTGTATTCTCTGTTGACACTGTTTTTGATGTCTGTATCCATTGTTTTATATATAAGTTTATCCAATTTAGGGAAGCAAAAGGGAATCACAGAAACAGTGGGACAAAGGGTGAACCAATGCAGTAGGGATACTCACTAGATACTATGTTGGAAATGAACATTACAACCTGCAAGATGAGGGAATAGAGGAGTTGGGGACAGTGGAAAAAATGAGGGAGGGGATAACACTATTCAAAAAGAAATGTGCTCAGGCTGGGAAGGTGGCTCAGTGGTAGAGCACTTGCCTTGCATGCCTGGGTTTGATTCCTCAGCACCACATAAGCAAAAAGAAAAAAGAGCCGGAAGTAGCACTGTGGCTCAAGTGGTAGAGTGCTAGCCTTGAGCTAAAGAGCTGAGGGACAGCACCCAGGCCCAGAGTTCAGGCCCCACAACCAAACCCCTCCCCCCAAAAATGTACTCATTACCTTACTTATATAATTATAATCCCTCTGTACATCACCTTTACAATATTTTTAAAAGACAAGAAAATCTGCAGTGACTCTTCAATTTCTCTTTTTTAATTATACCAACCACCCAAATGTCATAAGTGTGGACTGTTTACCTCATTACCAGTTCAGCTTTTCCTGTTCTCTTCATTCTTGAATTTGTATAACTTCAAATTAAACGGCATGTTTAACTACTACACATGTAATAGAAGGAAAATACAATATGTGAGCTTTATCTGACTATCCCTTTACTCAGAAGAAGAATATTCCAACTCTGGATTACAATTTGGGCAGATCCTTTTCTGTTCTACTTAGCCCACAGCAAGTCAGTGAACTCTGGACTTCTCTGGTCTACTAAGACCATTCTGCTGAGCTATGACACCTAAAGGGCAAAAAGACCACAGTTTTTTTCCAGTCTCTTTACCTAGTCCAAGGAAATGCTCATGTTTTCCTTCCCTCATATACTCTGAGGGCAACTTCAGTACTGCCTTCTTTTAATATATGTCATCATAGTAGTAAGAACACCTGACTCTATGACCTATAGTAATAGAAAACATACCATGTTAATGCTGGAGTTTGATACATCTCCCATTAAGTATTATTAATATATGTAGTCTTACCTTATCTGTCTTTCTCTCAATTCACAGTCCACCAAGTAAACAAAACTCACACTTAGGGCTGGAGGCAAGTTTTGAACTTGCCTAGCAAGTTCAAAGCCTTAAGTTCAAACTCCAGTACTTAAACTCACATTCAGAAATAGGACCCTGTGACTCAGCAAGGATAGTAATAGACAATGAAATCTTCAGTCATGTTTCTTGGATTGGAATGATTGAGATTTGAGATAAGGTTACTCATTTGGGAAGGATTTATTACCAGGAAGCATCAAAACCAAAAAGTGCCCTCTGGGTGCCCATTCAGTTTTGACTCTACTCATCGCTCAGGGTCATCCATCTGTCTTTCTGTGCAAGTTGTACTGAGGCAAGTGGAGAGAAAGTTTTCATGCTGTGTTTCTACTTCAAGGACATGGTTGGAATCACCACAAGCTCAGGCAAACTTCAATAATCTTCCTCATTTGTGGTCTGGTTCATCTGCACCATCATTGTTGCCCATTATGAGTTGGTATCACAACCCCCAATGTTATTTGATGAGTTGACCCATCCCAACTTCCATCTTTCCTTGGATAACAAAGTAAAATCTGTTTTACAGACAGAGTTTGAATTGCCAGTGGGATATCAGATACACAATAGTTCTGGAAAAGATAAAAGCACAGATAAAAATAAAAGAGAACTGAACTGAACAGCTATACCCTCAGGCCTACCTGCTTTGAAGATTCAGAGAGTATCTGACTCTGGCTCTGTCTACAGCCTTGATCTATGGCTGATGTCAGTTGCCTAACTGTAAAATAGGCAAAAGGTCAAATTTCCTCATCTTGAAGACTTTATTGAGGTCTAAAATTCCATCATTTTGTAGCATATAAATTTATCTATTTTGAAGTATTTTTAAAAGTGTTTAAGAAAATACAAGATTAGATGTCAATCTTGATAATTCTGGTTAACTGTGGGAACTAAGATCCAGTACCACCCACATGAGATCACATTCGAGAAATCTAAGGGAGCACATGTTTATTGCTGTCAAAGGTGTTAGAGATTTGTGCTAGTGATGATATATATTTACTAAAGGCAAGTTGCACAAGGGCAAGGAATTCTTTTTCCTAATTGTTTTCCCCTGATGTCACCATTTTTCTTAATAAACAATTTTATCTCAATAAAATTGACATATTAAATCTGTTGACTTCAAATGTGGAATTCAATTGTTTATATAGTCACAGAGTTATAGGCCTATCATTGATTCTCTTAGAAAAGGAAATAAGTAGCTAGAGTCATTGATATAACAAAATTGGTCATGAGTACATGGTTTCTGAACTTAATAAATACATGGTATTTTATTTTACTATTATTTCTATATTTCTATTTCTGCTGCTTTGGTTTGTCTACATTAAAACTGAGGTTGAGGCTTGATTTCCTATATTGAGAGTTGTTGAAAGAGATGCATAGAAAGCATTTAAATCACTCATAGACTGAACTTCATGATACTTCCAAACTTCGAACACTGCTCTTCCACCATTGAGCTCCTCCCCAGACTTCACAATGCTGTGGGACTTGCAGTTCTGGGAACCAAACTAACCCTTATAAATACCCAGTCTCCACTATCCTACTAATATTAATAGAAAATGTACTAAGAATCTCCTTATGATTAAACTTCCCATAATAAGGTTTAGACAAAAATAATTTTTAAAAAACAATTTAATACTCAAGAGGGTTACTGGGAAGTCTTTCATTTGTTTATTGTTAGTCTGTGGTTTGTATTTTATTCTTTGGAGTTTAGACACTATATAAGATATAATTCAGTCTTGAATAAAACATTCTAAGGAGGTGCCTCCAGTTACCACTCTCATGATATACACTGAAGAAGTAATATTTCTGTGACCACCTTCCCTGAGCTGCGTATATGGCATTTATGCAGTTGTGGCATATCCAGAACACTCTTTAGGAGCTATATGCCAGTGTCACATGGCCTCTTATAAATAGGAAGAAGTTATGAAATGGAAGAAAATACCCAACTTTACAAATTTTTTAAGAATTGTTTGATATCTCATATTTTAAAAGTATATTAATACATTTGACATAAATTCAGACCATAGACTGCATAAGGCTGTGAGCAGAATTATGGCATAATAAATACATGCAGCAGAACTGACCGGTGGCATAGTTGTCTGGATCTCATGGAAATGTTTTGTGTCATCAGTTGCAGATATAAAACATGTTGAAGGATTCAGAAGGTAGAGTACACAGATACTTCTGCAGAATAAGCAAATACACTCTGTCACACGTAGAAAATACACAAAGAAAGCAGCAAAAAAAAAACAGCAAGTAAATTATATTATAAAACAGTACAATACCAAGCAAGCTGTTTTAAGGAACTATACTGGTCGCATCATTATTCTAAGACACATGCGTTTTTATTGTTAGATTAAATGAGTAATTATGTTGTTGTTATTATGAAACAGAACTTTTGGCATAGAAAAAAAAAGGAGATGCACATATAACACCAAAGTGGTTATATTAGAAAAACAAACAAACAAACAAAAAACAGTGCAGCCAGGCGCCAGTGGCTCACGCCTGAAATCCTAGCTACTCAGGAGGCTGAGATCTGAGGATCATGGTTCAAAGCCAGCCCGGGCAGGAAAATCCATGAGACTCTTATCTCCAATAAACTACTAGAAAAAACGGAAGTGGAGCTGTGGCTCAAGAGGTAGAGCGCTCGCCTTGAGCTGAAGAGCTGAGGGACAGTGCCCAAGCCCAGAGTTCAAGCCCCATGACCGACCTAAAAAAAAAAAGTGTAATCCTAAACTTGAATCTGAAATATGAGTTGAACTTGTGATGTACTTTGTTGTATACATAAAAGATGATAATGTCTCTAGAGACAATAAGATCTTTCCATCAACAAGATGATGGCCTATAATTTGCTATTTGAAAAAAAAGGGGGGGAACACAAGGAAGGGGAAGCTATTAAGAACCTCTCTTTTTCTCTGTCCTAACAAAGAACAAACTGTACAAAATTGTCAAGACCAACCATTAAGAAATAAAAAAAAATCAAATACAAACAATTTCAGAAGCACACATTCACAGCAAACTGCTAATCTATCAACAAATAAAAACACAACACATAACTAATTTACCTGGGGTTAAAAATCACCTCATATCCAGTGACAAGGAATGCTTCCGGTGACACGCTATGAAATTAATGGCTTTCCTGATGAAAAAGGTTGTTTCAATTTCAGACACAGGACATAAACCTAGAGCAAGTAAAATCTGACAGTTTCAAATCAGTGGCTAACTGACACCTTTGCTAGCTTAGAGGTAGTGGTCCTGACCGAGACACGCTGAGGATTAGACAGCCATAAACAAAGGGCTATGGAAGGGAATCAAGAATGGACTAAAAACAATCAAAGCAATAGAAAAAGGAAAGTATAACTCAGTGCATGCGATATAATAAATATCCAGTTTCTCAATAATAGAAGCCAAATGCCAACCCTCTATTACATACTCCAATCAGTATTATATTGGATACTTCTGTCCTGAAAAGGGAACTATTCTGCCTTGACTCCTATTACTCATATTCTAAATACAAATATGGATTTCTCTTTACTCCCCATAGTGCCTTGGCCAGTATAACTGTTAGTTTCCCAAGGCTGCCGTAAACAAAAGCACCTCCAAATGAATAACTTAAACAACAGAAATCTATTCTTTCTCCCTTGTGAAAACCAGAAGACTCACATTGCAGAACTGGTTTTTCTGGAAATTCCTTAGCATTCCTTAGCATGCCTTGGTTTGTAGATATATCTTTCCGTCTGTTTCTTACATTGTCTTGCCTTCTCCTTTTCCTCTCTGAAAGCAATATTTGCCTTCGGATTGGAGACCTGTTCTCACCAATGATGACAAGAATTTGCCTGCTCACTTTTGGTCCTTATGTCTTCCTAGATATTTGGCTGCCTGATCACCAAAGGCATGAAAATATTGATGAGTTGGTGGGGATACAGCATCAAACATCTATGTGTCATTGGCCCCAATACTGGAACTGCACTCAGATTCTTTGCTCTCTGTTGGTATTCAACCACTTAACTCTCCATCCAGCTTTATTCTGGTTATTTGGAGATAAAAGTCTTGAATTTGTCTGTCTGGGCTGGCTGCCATCCTTAGATCTCCGTCTTCTAAGTAGCTAGGATTATAGGCATAAACTACCATTGTCTGTCTACATCATTGACTTCTACCACCCTAATTCTCTTTAGAATAAAGTCTTTCCAAAATCAATGGTCAACACATTTCTTGATGCTATATATATGGCAAACTTGATCAGATAAAATGTGTTGGAAGCAGTTCTTATTCCTTACTCTTATTGATAAACTGGTTTATATTTTTTAATGTAAATATTTCTTCATCTCGTTTCTTATGTCTCTTTTCAAGAGACTTGGCAGCCCCATACCATCAAGGACCAAGTGCTCTCTTATTAACCCACAACTGCTTAGATTTCACATGACCAGATAGATCCTCTTCATGATCTCCACAAAAAATATTAATTGGGGTTTCTTATTCTGAGGGAATCCATGCTCAGTTACTTGTATTCTTAGTATCCATTCATCCATATTTAATCTTTTTAGATTTCAAGTCCCTGATTTTACTAGCTTAATGCCATGCACACTCTAGTCATCTAACCAAACCATCAAAGAGATAAATGAAATAAGCAAATAAAAAACTAATACATGAAAAATATTTATGTCCCATCAAAGTTGAGATCAATCATTTTCTGTATAAATGAGTGATGATATCAAATCATTGTCCCACAGAGAATATAAGACATGAATTCATTAAACTGATATTCTATTTGGATGGAGGCCACAGTTCAAATAATTAGGTCCAAACTCCCCTTATGAGTATTTGGTTGTGCTGGTGTCCCACTGTCTTTTCTGTAGAAAGCAATTGCTAGGAAGGCCAAAAAAGAACTGCTGTGAAGCCTGATGGGACCCTAGCTCTAGCCAATTTCCAGATTGTGAAGTGATTGCTTTGGGTTTCTCCTATTTCCCATAGTCATTACACTCTTTGTCACCAGAATGGATTTATGTGGTGCCATATTCTGCACACATTACAATGTTTGTCAAGATAATGAATAGCCTGAAAATTTGAATTTCCAATACAGTTGGGTGAATTATGAAAGTGTGTCTTAAAATATTTCCTCAATGTGCTCATTTACCCAACAGGTTTGGCATTCCTTCCTCTCTCAAAAACCTCACTGTTGCTAGGAAAAAGTCTGAGGGGTCAGAGAAGCAAAGATTAGCATATTGAGAAAGTCAATGTGGCAAAGGAACTTCTTTAATTCATCCCACATATCAGACATTAAAATGCTAGGTCCTTTCTCTTATGACAAATGAGAATAATAAAAACAGCATAAAATTAATCAGCAACAATTTTTAAAGTGACAAATGATTATTAATTTCTTTGGTATCCATTACAATAACATTAATCATGGAGAAACTCTTTGAATGTGAAACTAACTGTTATGTGCAGTTCCACAGGAATTTGGTGGTAATTTAGCATTCATTAATGTCCATTTACAATGAAGTGTTACTATATTAATCCACCTTTCTGTGACAAAACCTGTAATAGGAAAAAGACATAAAGTCGGTCCCCTCTGCAGACTTTACATTTCAACTACAGATCCAACTTATGTCTTAAGTTAAAATTAAAATTATAAGTGGCCTCCTGGTTAATACAGCTACTCCTTTAGAATCCAAGGTTCAAAGAACATGAAAAATCAAGATGATTCTGAAAACTACAGAGTATAATACTTTTTTTGAAAATTTAAGTCACTGTTTAAAGTGACATTTTATTTTAGCTCCAGGTTACTTTAGCAAACTTAATGACACTGAATATATTATTTAGTCTTCTTAATAAATAGCTTGACCCTATTTCAAGTCCTAAAATTGATTCACACTCCTAGCTTCTTCCAGCAAGAGGCAAAGATGGATGAATTATATCCATCTAGTTACAAAAAAGTACAATGAAAAGAGAAAATAGTAGAAGCCCAAAACAATAGTTAGAGTCTGAAAAACAAATGAACACATAAAAAACTCTCTATTGGAGGGAGTAAGAATAATATGACCATCATTAGCATAGTAATAATAAGATTCTCATCCGCTACCTTCTACTATTGGACATTTACCCTATGCTAGGCTGTTTGTAAAAATTGTTGCAAAAATTACTATCCCTAACTGACAAAAATCTACTCAACAACCCTAAGAAACCACACTGTTATTAACCCTATATTGTACAGACAAAGAAAGGGAAACGACATTCTTTTGACAATTGTCTATGCTAAGATTTGTAACTTGCTAGCTTAGCACAAGGATTCTCCCTCTGAAGAATTAGACATTGCCTTTTCTTGTCTTGCTAAATGGGATTGTTAGCAAGAATAGTTGGAAGAATATTCAGTAATATTTTAGCACAAACAAACAGGACCAACAACCAAAAACTTAAAAACAATAAACTCAATTTCCTAAAGATTCTGAGAACAAGCCACATGTTTCTCAAAGTCAGATCTTTTCAAGAAACGCATGCTGCAGGTACCAGGGGACATGGATGTTGTTAGGCTCAGGACAAGCAGGACGAGGGCTTAGGGTAACCAAAGCCAACATGCCATTTGTATGCCTGATCTGCCTCTTCTAGGCTCTTTGAAGCACACTGGCGGAGTAAGTAATATCTGTCATGGCTGATGTGTGCCCAGTAATGCTGAATGAAAACAGGAAGCAGTATCTGGCAGTATTGAGAAGTGAGCTGCAAAGCAAGCATTGCCACTGGAATGGAAAAATGAGCCAGGAAAGCTCTGAGGGGCTGTTATATCTTGTGGGTAATCAAAGAGCATTTCTATCTAGTCCAAAATGTATCCAGTCCTTGGCGAGGGAGGAGGATGTTCCAGGAGATGTCCTCCTGTACCAATGACAGGCAGGGCCCTGAAGCATTGCAATTCTATACGGTGAAACTTCTGTCAGTATGCAATAGACATGGTCATATTTTATTAGCACCCAAGCTATCTGCAGTGTGATGAGTCTGACAATGCAGGGGTAGGCTACAAGTTAGACCTCCATCCTTATTTCTAAATATTCGATATAAAAACATTCAATCAGATTTGAATCTGCTCATGTCACCACAAGAAATGCCAACATTTCTCCATGAAAACAATGGAAGAGATGCTAGATCCTTAAATGTAATATCACTGTTATAAAGTGTAGAATAATTGGGGCTGGGAAGGTGGCTCAGTGGTAGAGTGCTTGCCTTGCATGCATGAGACCCTGGGTTCTATTCCTCAGCACCACATAAGCAGAAAAAGCCAGAAGTGGGGCTGACGCTTAAGTTGTAGAGTGCTAGCCTTCAGCTGAAGATCTGAGGAACAGCACCCAGGCCCATAGTTCAGGCCCCACGACCGACAAAAAAAAAAGTGTAGAATAATTGCAAAAGTGGTTTCAAGTTTTTGGCAAAACTGTTTAAGGAATAATGTTTCTTTGCAGACAGAGACAATTGAGACTTTGAAGACATCACTCAAACTCTCGCTCAGAGATTATATGCCATCATTTCAAGCACTAACCCTTATATTAAAAGTTATACTCATCATCAACAGCTGACTTTTGTGAAAAAATTAAAAGAATGCATTTGGATTTTATAAACATTTTCTTCTTGCCACATTCTTCTATTTTTATATTTATAGTTTTAATAATGTAGAAAGGGTAATAACTATGCTCACCAAGCCCTATAGAAAGCTCTGCAAATCTTTTCAGCTTAGCTTCCAATGCCATACAAATACGCTCAGATAAAAAGATCAGAATGTCTTTCTCAAGAGAGAGCCTAAGAGCCTCTTCTCCTTTACCAAGATGGCGGCCTGCCCCTGTTTCGCCACAGTTCCTACCTTATGAGCCTGGTTTCCTCACGCTAGTAAGAGTGGAACAGTATCTAGGACAGCCAATGAGAGAAGTATCAGGTACCGAGTTCAAGCCCTGGTCCGAACCTAAAAAGAAAACAACGTAGTCGTTGGAGATGATTAGTGGTGTAAGCAGAATCGATTGTTCTACACAGGAAGAGCAGGAAAGGAGCAGCACATCAGCAGCAGGTTGACAGTCCGTCGGAACTGGGAGGTGGTGTTGAGACACGATTCCAGTTGATTGTAACATTCTCACAAGGATGACATGATCTTTCTCATGTATCAGATAGGTTCTCCATTAGTGCTTACCAACTGAAAAGTGGGAGCAGAGAAAATGCCTTTTGGAGTACTTATTTTCCCTTGAATATACATCCTTTTCATGGGCCATGTGGCCTAGGTGGTCATAGAAAGCTTCTCCCTTTTTGATTAAAAAATTTAAATTATTTAATCAGTAACCAAATAATTAAATTATTTTTATATGTATAACATTTTAAAACTACACGTTATTTGGGGTAGTGCGAAATTTTGTTTTTTTTAACTAATTTCTAAACTCAAGCATTTTAAGGGTTAAATCCCTTGCGGGCTGTTACATTATCAGGCGTGTTGAAATTCCCTAAATGCCATTAAAAGAGAAGCCACACAAAAAAAAAAAAAAAAAAAAGAGAGAGCCTAAAAAGAAGGTACAGAAGGGACAGCTCAAAAAAAAACTGAAACAAAATCATGCTAGGGATGAAGAGAAAAACAGCTTTAAAGTCCTCCTGCCTTCCTAAATGTTTTAAAATATTAATCCTGACCATGAAGACATTTTTAAAGGGATGAAGTCTCACCAGATTAACAAGCCAACTCAGCTGAGACTAAGAAATCAGGTTTTGAACTTGACAGGCCAGAGAATGCTGCCTAGAGCCTGACAAAACTCTCTCTTTGAAGATGCTTGCTATGCACAAGCAAACACCTGGCACCTGAACTGCAGCAGAGAAGCCTTTGTTTTCTTTCCCCCTCCTAAGTCCCTGCCTTCCTCGAGTTCAGCATCACCACCTTGCTTGCCTGTTAAAAACAATCAGAATGAACATGTGCTTTAGGGATGCTCAGAACTTGTATCACCACATGAGTGCAGAAGAAAGGGCAAAGTGTCCCTGACTCTACTCTCACCTCCATTTATTGTGGCTGCCAGCAAATGCAATTGCCAACCATGGAATCCACTTGACTCAGAACTCCCTTGAGTGAGAAACTGCTTTCTCACTGCTTCTCTGCGTATCTGCTGTTTTATTCGACAACGTAAGTCTGTCGTCTAATATTGGGACGTGACTTTCTGGTCTCTAACACAGAGATATACTTACCTGCATTATAGAATCTGGGTAGAGGTAAATGGAAGTAAGATTTATGAAGCCTAATACTGAAAGATCCTCAATACTTTCCAAACAATGAAAGAACAACTATCAGTAATGGTTCTTGAAATGAATTGCCGAAAGTATGATTTGAAGTGCTAACTAGTTTCTAAAGTTCTTTCTGTATCTCAGTTGATATCTTTCCAATATAAGCTACCTGTTAAGTAGATATGATGGTGTCCTCATCAGAACAGTGATCTGGCTCTGTACTTCTTTTTTTAGATCTAAAATTCTTAGAAATTTTATCAGCTAATTTCTTCTCCCTCCTTCTCCCCATCTCCACATGTCATAGGAATATGAGACTACAATAATCTCTCTAAAATATAGATCACTGTTTTTTCCCTGAAAAGGATGGGTCTGGCCCATCAGAGCATGACACTTGCTCTTTGAATTACAGACTCTTCCACCAAACTTAGCAACCAAAATTGTTCACATTTCTGGTCCTCAACCAACCCACTTTTCTGACTGACTTCATCCCATTTTCAAGCTGCTACACCAAAATATATTGTGCTGGGTAAGTTATAAACAGAGATTTACAGCTCAAAACTCTGGAGGCTGGAAAGTCTACCATCAAACTCTGGCAGATTTGTTGTCTGGTAAAGACCCTGTTTCACATAGTTGTTGACAGTGTGTGTGTGTGTGTGTGTGTGTGTGTGTGTGTGTGTGTGTTACTCTGGTGCATTAATTGTACAAAATCATGAGCTTTATTTAACGCATGTATATAATATATTTTGATGGTATGTCTCTCACTTATTACACTCTAATCTTCCCTCTACCATCCTTATTAGTTCCACTTTCATTGTCATGCTCCAACCCTCCTTTTTAAATTCCACAGAGGACAGAAACCAGCTGATACATGTCTCTAAATTTGACTTATTTCACCTAATATGCTGCCCTCCAGCTCCATCCAGTGTCCTGCATATAATATAATTTTGTTATCTATGACTGAATAAGACTTAATTGTAAGATGTATATGTTTATGTACAATGTATGTATACTGTGTATGTATTATGAATGTATGCATCCATGCATGGATTTGTAGGTCATTTTCTTCATCTATTAATTTATTGACTGATTCCCTAGCCTAGCTATTGTTAATAGTACAGCAATGAATGTAGGTGTATAGGTACCTCTATTAGAAGCTGACTGATTCTGGGTTTTTATCCAGAAGTATTGTCACTGGATCTTGTGGTAGTAATCTTTACTTTTCTAAGGATTTTATAGTAGGTAGGCTAATTTCTATTCCTATAAGCAATGTATTAGAGTCCCACCTGCCCCACATCCTTACCAAAATATGTTGTTTTCTATTTTCTCTGAAGTAGCCATTATGACAAAGAGAAGACTGAATCTCAGTGAGAGGCATTTCTTTGATGGCCAAAAATGTTAAATATTTTTCATGTGCTTATTGTCTATTTGTATTTCTTTTGAGAACTTTGTTCCTATTATTTGCCCAATTATTGATTGGGTTACTTGTCCTTTGGAATTTTTTTATATACACTGAATGTTAATCCCCTATCAGATAAGTAAGTGCCAAAGTTTTTCTCCAGTTTTGTAGGAGAAATTCACTCTTAATTGTCTTTAGCTGTGCAGAAGCCTTTGTGAAATCCAATCCATCAATTTTTACTATTACTTCCTAGCTGTGGAGGGTCCTATTGACAAAGTCGTTGCCTAGGGATATATTTATTTACCCTAGTAATCTCACAGAAGAGAAGGGCAAACAAAGCCAGGTACCCATGGCTCACATCTGTAATCCTAGCTACTCAAGAGGGGGAGATATGAGGATCACAGTTCAAAGCGGCTGGGGCAGGAAAGTCCGTGAGACTCCTATCTCCAATAAACCTCTTAGAAAACCAGAAGTGGCACTGCGGCTCAAGTGGTAGAGTGCCAGCCTTCAGCTGAAGAGCTGAGGGACAGCGCCCAGGCCCAAGCCCCACAACTGACACAAAAGAAAAAAAGAAGGGCAAACAAACTCCCTTGGCTCTTATATAAGGGCACTACTCCCATTCCCTAAAGCACCATCTTTGTGTACTAGTGACCTCCACTTTATTAATCCTATTATATTAGAAATTTGTTTTCGACACTGATAGGAGATTAACTTTTTTCTCCCTCTCTTTGGCTTCTTTCTTTTCCTGAATTTGTGAATACCCAGTCTTCCCTGTATCTTTTCTTAAGATTAGCTTATTACCTTCCATGACTCAGTATTTTTCATTCCTCAGCCCCTGGTTACCACCCAAACTTTCAGATTTCTGATCCAAAGACTGTATCTAGATCCAAACTCATTTCCCACTTAACAAAATAATTGCCCAGCCAATTCCCACGAAGTTCAGGTGCATGAGAATCTACCAACTTGTCATTTGAATACTTCAGTATCTCTCCCTTTTCCTTCCTACCTCCTATCCTCCCACCATGCACTTTCACCTCTTTCACCAAGGGAGCTAAAGGAAACACTATTATACTATTGGAGAGATGGTGACATCCACGTATAACATGTTGATGGCCTAAGAACTGCTCCTTGTGTATTCTCCCTTTTGTCCTTATTATAATCCATCAGTATGGAAATATATGAGTCTGTACTCCAAGGTTGAATGAATATGTGTGGCATAAAAGTTGACTAAGGACGTCATTATAACCACATATAAGCAACAATGTTTGCCTGTGTTTTCTTTGTTTCTGACATAGTAGCTACATGTTGTGAATGCTCCATAAATATTTGATGCTTAAATATGTCAATCTAAAATATACAAGTGAGAAAGATATTTATTTGGAACTAGCATCACAATGGAAATACAAATGTAAGGGTCAACTAAGGGCATATTCAAGGGAGTTGGGGGAAATGTAAAGTGTTTATAGGCAAAAATGCAGAGACATTTCTTTCACAACTTTAGCAGTTATTGAACACATACATAAAATATACCAACATTTGTCCCTGGATGATAATATTAATGGCCTTTGGTTTTTTCCTACTACTTTTCAGTACATCTCAAATTTTGAATAATGATCACACATGGCCTAAGTGATTACCAAAGAACTTCCTTAGAGAAGTAACAGTCAAATGCACTCTCATCCTATATGTGGGGCTGCCAACAAAATTTGTTTGTTTCATGAAATCAGACACAAAAAAGTAGATATTGCAACTTTTTAGTATGTAAATTTCACAAACAGGCAACACTAATCAATGGTACTGAAGGATGGTGCTTATTTTTGTTGGGAGCTAGTTAAATTTGGTTTCTTCAACAGATGCTATTTACACCTGTGTGTTCACTTTGTAGAAATTGAGATGTACATTTGTGTTCACTTTCTGCATGCTTATTATGCTTCAATAATGTTTACCTTTAAAAATCTGTAAAAAGTATGGGCTGGGAAGGTGGCTCAGAGGTAGAGCACTTGCCTTGCATGCCTGAGGCCCTGGGTTTGATTCCTCGGCACCACATAAGCAAAAAAAGAAAAAAATCTGGAAGTGGCACTGTGGCTCAAGTGGTAGAGTGCTAGCCTTGAGCTGAAGAGCTGAGGGACAGCACCCAGGCCTTGAGTTCAGGCCCCACGACCAGACCACCCCCTCCAAAAAAAATTTTAAAAAATCTGTAAAAAGTAATTGTATTTTCAAGTAAAACACCTCAAAAGAAAAAATGCTTTATTTTGAAGTTTTGGCCCACTGAATCTAACCTCAATTTGATTATAGAAAAGATACAAGTATGAAAATTAACAAAATAATAAGTATCATATTGTATCAGAGCAGCTGAATAATATTTGAAATGGAAAGCTCTTAAATGAAGAGAAATGACTATTGCCATATAAAAACTCAAGTTTTCAATCTTTGAAATGCCATGCAATTATCTAAATACAAATATATTTCAATAGTAGTTAATATTTATTTTTCTTTATAGTAGGTAATACTTATTTTTCTTTATAATTATAATAAATTTAGATTTTTGACCTTGATATCTCTAAAATGAAGGTTCTTTCTTATGCCTCTCACTTAGCTCTTCACTCAAAAATGAGAAGCGTTTTCTCTCTCTCTTTCTCTCTCTCTCTCTCTCTCTCTCACACACACACACACACACATACACACATCTTAGCATTCAAAATACTTAGAAACCCCCTTTCCCACCTAACCAAAATACTTAGAAACCCCCTTTCACACCTAACCCTTTTCTTAGTAGATAGATGTTCATTTGGAGGTCACTTTAACCTTGCCCTTGTCTACCATCTTATATTTCAAGTGGTGTAGTTATGTGAACATTAACACATATTATCTAATTAAATGTATCCCTCTACCAACCCTGGAGATTTGATCTGCAAACCTGACAAAAAAGTAACCTGGGGCTGGACCATCTCTCTAAGCAGGACCAGTTGTGTATAAATCCAGTTTCCCATAAGAACAAAGATGCTAACAGCTGGCAGGTAAGGTCCAATTGCTTAAAGACGATGAAATCTTGTCCTCTGCCATAAGATTGCTCAGATAATCTTTTAAAACATAAAAAAGCAAACAAGGATAAAATTCCTCTCAGAACTCCTGGCATGTCCACGAGGGGCCCATCTGAAGTGTTTTCTTTTGCAGAGAAAATGGGAATCCCAGCACACACATTTTGAAAGGTATAACAATGTACGGGGTGGGGGGGGAGGAACATGATTGAGGTTCACTTGAGCTCTTTGCAACAATGCCCCTACCAACCACTCATCAGAAAAGCTGGGAATTATCTCTCTTTCAGAAATACTGATTTCTGTTTCATTAAAGTGTCATGAGGATCTCACACTGCAACCTAAGCTTTATCATACCATCACTGGGATTCAATGATATTTGAAATGTAGTTAATTTAAACTTTTTTAAAGTAGGCACATTGACAAAGAATGAGGTGGCATTTATGAAGAGATCCCAAAGACACAGAAGAATACTTCACTTTACCATGAGTAAAAAAAAAGTAAACAAATTGAAATATCATGATAGTATTTTACATCAAAGTTAGCAAAACAATTACAGTACATTTAAGCTAACTTTTAGAACTCAATATTAAACCATACCCATGTTGAAAGTTAGGCCATGAGGACTCTGGAATGCAATAGAGATACATGAAACTTGACCAATGTCATTTTCGTCAATGTTCTTAATATTGAAGCAGATAGTGTCTGGCATTTTATTAAGGAAACAGTATTTCATCAATAGTCATTGCAGCAATAACTAAGTTATCAGAGTTGGAAGAACTGGGGACAGGGAATGATGGAATGGGTGACATTTACCAAGATACATTGTACTTGTAAGTTGATATGTTGACTTATATCACTTTGAACAACTTAAAGATAACTTTTTTAAAAGAAAAAAACAAATTTTACAACTTTGGCGGCAGACGGGGGGGGGATGGGAAGGGATGGGAAGGGGAAACAAAGGAGGAGGCAACAATGCTTGATAAGAAATGTACTCATTACCTTGCTCATGTAATTGTAACACCTCTGTATGGTATTTTCACAATAAAAAATAGAAAAAAATACCTATCCTGTATTTTAAGTAATAACTAAGGGATCAAAATTCAGCAAAACACTTTAAAGCCTTAAAAAATAGTGAAAATGAATTATATATAACTATGAAGAAAAGTTGTTTACCATATTCTTAATTGTAGAACTGGAGGCTCAAAAATGTATAATTCTCATTACTAAAATTTTCCAAAATATGATATATTGACCAAAGATAAAAGAAAATAATACCTAAAATGAAATCAGCTATCGTGTTAGACTTACAAATCAGGTTAATTTTTTAAATCATCAAACTGTTTATTTGCATTTGCACAATAAAAATTCTTTTAACTACACAATTAGCTCTTGGGCATCACTGGAAATTCAATAAGCAATAAAGTACACTTTATTTTACCACACTAAAAGGATTATGAGATTGACCTTCTTTTGTTAAAAAAAAATTAGTTAGAAATTAGTGATGATGACCAAGTAACTTAACCTTCCTGTGTCTTTATTAAATATTTTTATAAAATAGATATGATGATACCTATTACTCTTGTCTCACAGATTTTATTCTGTTCAAGTGAGTTCATGTTCAAGTGAGTTCATGCATACAAAAATGTTTTTTTAATCTTATGTTGAACTAGAATTGGAAAGATCTAGATGTTGAAAGTTAAAATTTAGAATTTATAGCCTGGAGTGATTTTCGTGCTTGAATTATCCTCCTCCGTTATAATGGATTTCAATAACTAAATGTACAAAATAACATGAATTTGATTTAATATACAGCTTACTTAAGCATGCTAAGCCACATTTGGCACTCTCCATGTGTTTTTCCCCCTCAGCTTTTCTAACAATTAGAGAGAGAGAGAGAGAGAGAAGAAACTGAGACTCCAGAATGGTTGAGGAATTTATCAAGGACTATGTAGCTAGTAACAACCAACTCCTGAGCTAGCCAAAAATTCAAATACAAGTTCTTGACTGCAAGCTCACTATCAAACAATTGTGTCAAATTGTTTGCTGTACAGTTTCTGTAGTTGTGGCCTATATTATTAGTAGAAGTGTGATATTTCAAAAACAGTAATAACATCACCATTCTCAGGGACTGTACAAAGAATACTATGGGCCCAAGTCAAAGCCCCTTAAGAGAACACACATTGATAAATAATAAAACCAGAAACGTAATAAAGAGTTTGTAAAAACATGAATAGAAGCAGCAATTGGAAAAAAACAGAGGTGTGTCTGGTATAGAGAAGAACAAAGAAACATATAATTACAGCGCTGCTCTCTTGCAGTAAACTTTGTACTATTCCTTTCGGCCTATAGAACCACAAGTTGGTGATTGAGATGTCAGAGTACAGCAACTTCTTTGCAAGAAGGAAGGCAATTTTCCCAAGCAAGAAGCACAAGAAGTACTCCCTGGCTTAAACTGTGAACTACAAAATGTGTGCTTTTAGGGTTGCCTGCATGAACCTGTGTGTGCACATTTCTGTGGAACAGTTAGAAGAAAGCTCAAGACAGCAGTCACCAACTTTTATCTTTACCATCCATGTATTTGAAAGTGTAATAAGAAAAGAATGCAATGTGCTTGTGGATATAAAAAGGTGAACAGAATGGTAAGGGATTATTGGTGAGGAATGTATAAACACACATACACATACTCACAAATGAAATGCCACATTGTTCAGAAGAAAAACAAAAATAAAAGTCTACAATCAATTCATGAAACTTGCAGTGGGAGGGTTAATTACGTAATTGCATTTGTTTTAAAACTTCCTTCGTGCATGGAGGGTGAGCATCAACAAAAATCTATCATTAGAATCTTACACACAAGCTTATCTACTGTAGCAAAAAGAAATGTCCTGCAAAAGGTTAGAAATAAACTTGCATAACTCAAAGGAACATCAACTCTGTATGTAAAAAAAAACCAACAACAATCATTCAGATACTTTCAAATACATTCCTTTTCCTAAAGATTCTACATATGTCAATATTATGTGTGTACATGTATGTGTGTATGAGTGTATATCTGTCTACCCATAGATGGGTAGATATACACACATACACACATGCATATATATACATATACAGTCACAGTTATGCTAGGTTATACATGTCACTCCAATGTACTGAGGGTTGGGACAAGGATCTGAGGAGAGTAACATTAAAAGAAAAACCTTGCACCTTCTTACTAAACGACCTTTCTTTCTTTCTCTTTCTTTCTTTCTTTCTTTCTTTCTTTCTTTCTTTCTTTCTTTCTTTCTTTCTTTCTTTCTTTCTCTCTCTCTTTCTTTCTTTCTTTCTTTCTTTCTTGTTGTGGGGCTTGAACTCAGAGACTGGAAACTGTCCCTGAGTTCTTTTGCTCAAGGTTAGTGCTCTACCACTTTTGGTCACAGCTCCACTCTGGTTTTCTGGTGGTTAATTGGAGATCAAAGTCTCACAGACTTTCCTGCCCTGGCTGTCTTTGAACCGTGATCTTCATATCTCAGCCTCCTGAGTAGGTAGAATTACAAGTGTGAGCCACAAGACCCCAAATCTCAGTGACTTTTCAATGTGTCATTTTTCCTTTACAAGAGTAAAAATACTTGAAATGCATTATTTACTAATGTACAGCCAATACAGGACATAGTGCAAAAGACTGCATAAAATTATAATACTATGTGTACTTACTGAATAGGAAAGTGGAAACAGTGGTTAGACAATAGCAATTTTTGATTTGCACATGTGTAGTAAAATGGAAGTCTAGCTTGTATAAAAACCTTTACTAGCTTATATATCTTCTTTTTTAAAAATGCCTTTCTAAATTGGTGTTTGTTAAGTAAATACTACTTTTCATTAATCTATAAGATGAATTTAAATATTTTTATCTATGTATTATTCATTTCAAAGGAAAAATAATGATAACCTTAAAAAAAACCCTATGACCTTTTTACTATGTGTCTCTGAAAGCCCCATTCATATATTTAACAATTGACAAAAGTTGACTATCAGGGGAAAGTACAGAACATTGAAGCTATTATCAATTATTAAAGCAATTCCTTATTGAGAAAAATCATAGTGATGTAGTAGAACAAATGAAAACTTCACGTTGGATCTGTATTCACCTATCTAAGTTTTCTCAGCCTCAAATAGCAAAGTACATATTACATAAACTGGGCAATGTAGCCGGGTGCCAGTGGCTCATGCCTGTAATCCTAGCTACTCAGGAGGCTGAGATCTGAGGATCATGGATCAAAGCCAGCCCTGGCAGGAAAGTCCATGAGACTCTTATCTCCAATAAAGCACTAGAAAACTGGAACTGGCACTGTGGCTCAAGCAGTAGAGTGCTCACCTTGAGCTGAAGAGATGAAGGATAATGCCCACGCCCTGAGTTCAAGCCCCATGGCTGACCAAAAAAAAACAAAAAAACTTGGCAATGCAGAATTAAAATGTTGAACAAAATATGAGGCTACAGAGTAGATATTTACTAAATAAAGATCTTCCCTCCAGCCTCCACATTGAAGGGTCTGTAGTGGGTTGCTGACCTAATCCTGGTAGGGTTGCTACAGAAAGAAGTAAAGTATTCACACTTGCTTGTCCAGCTCCTACTTAACTCCCACTGTTATGAATCAAATTTTGTCTTCCCCCCACCCCCAAATTCAAATGTGAAAGTCCTAACCTCCAATATGACTGCATTTAGGGATTGAATCTGAAAATGATGAAGATTGATGGAAGTCATAGAGACAAGTCTCTAATCCAATGATTGTCATGTTTCTATAAGAGAAGGGGCCACAAGAACATGCCTGCTCGCTGTTTGGATGCTTACAGGGGAAATGTCAGGAGAGAACATCATGATAGTACACAAGCCAAAATGAACGCCCTCCTCAGAAACCAGCCCTCCCTACAGCTTGATATTAGAAAATAAAGTTCGGTTGTTTAAGGCACCTAGTCAGAGGAATTCTGCTCTGATGTCTCAAGTACAGACTACCCGACCCATAGAGTTCAAGATTATAATTAGAAGTGGAAAATAGAGTTTCATTTCAACACGTCTTGTCCTCATCTGCATACAGAGCAAGAACCTATGTACATTGTATGTCAGGAGAAGAGGGGGTTTATAATTCCTAGCTGGGATTTCAGGGCCATGTTTTGTCTTGACGCAAAATTTACCAATTCAAGTAGAACCCTGTAGCCATGGCTTCCTCACACCATTCTCAATCACAAGCAGAGCTTCCGCTTTCCATACAACGTGCATCATGTGTCCACAGTGCCTTCTTCAATCACTCTGCTAATTCAAACCCCACTGCAGTATAATTACATGGATTTGTGTTTTCTCTTCAGATGCATCATGCCTTAAGTAAGCAAGTCTTTAAATCTTGGGGGGGGGTGGCTGGTCCTGGGGCTTGAACTCAGGGCCTCAAGGTGACCCTAAGCCTCCTTGAGCTCAAAGCTAGCACTCTGCCACTTGAGCCACAGAGCCACTTCTGCCTTTTTTTAGTAGTTAATAAGAGTCTCATAGGAACTTGTCTGCCTGGTCTGGCTTCGAACCATGATCCCCAGGTCTCAGCCTCCTGAATAGCTAGGATTACAGGTGTGAGTCACCAGCAACTGGCTAAATTTTTAAGTTTTTGATGAGAGAAATAGGATTGTCCTCATGTAGAAGAGAAAATTGAGTTTATCTTAAGTAATATTTTCATATGCTGTAAGTAACAAAATATTTTTTCTATATTAGCATTGGTAGTTTAGAGATGCTTTACAGAATTTATAGTCTCATTTTCCACTAAGTTGTCCTGATAGATATTACCACGAAGACTTGTCTAACACTGAATATAGAGTTACCTTTTCCAAGAGTTCTTCCCATAGAATGAGTAGAGTGATCTTTCTCACCCAAAGAGTTGTAAAAAGAGGAAAACTGATTTTCAGCAGCTAACATTCTTCTTTACTTCCTCAGCTTTCAGAAGTGTCCTGTGAAAGGTACATTACCTTAGTCCTTGATAAATGACTCACATCAAGTTTTTAGAGTAATTCAGTCACCTTTCAAGCACATCTCAATCTGAAAGAAGATTTCAGAGAAAGCACTGCTTAGAACTAGAGGTTTGCAGATATTGCTTAGTTTATATTGTCACAGAAAAGGATTTCAAGATGAGGACTCAAATGTAAAACTTTGTTATAAAATGATAGCTGGAAATACAGAAGAGTGAAGAAATGAGCTAGGAAAGAAAAGACCAATAAGAGCTGTGTCTTCAAGCAAGTTGGCGCTATGGTCAGTGGAGCTTGGTTCATAGTGACAATTAGAAAACAGAACATGACCCTTAAAGTAATCCACCTCTAGAGGGAGAAGAAACTGGAATCTTCATTACAATCTGAACAGAAGTGAGGGATACAGGGGCAATTTGGACATGCTCAGTTGCAATCAAAGCAGGCTTCAAAAGCCAGATGAAGTACTCAGGTAGATGCCCCAGGGCCAAGAAGGCAGAATTTTGGAAGTCTTACTTGAAGAATACCGCTTTGCAGATGTGAGTGGGAAATTAATGTTACCTGCAAGGTCTTGTTGATTATTGATTTATTTATAAGTAAGCTAAAACCTTATTAATGAGTAAGAAGATTTAAAATGTGATTTCAATCTCATGGATTTACATTTTAGGAAGGGATGAAATTGAATTGCATGGCTTGTCATAAATGCAAGGGCCTCATAGGAGTGAAAAATTTTAAAGTATACACAGAATCTTGATGAGATTAATGTTCGCAAAGATTTTAAGAATTTCTATTAAAACCACAGCACAATCTGGTTTAAAAGTCTAAAAAACAAACAAACATGATTTTCTAAACGAATGCAAACTTCAATTCAAATCCTCTTTGAACAAGGGAAATTCGAAACAAAGTTTTGACTGAACAATTCAAAGCAAATTGTGACTGGACTTATAAAGAGATTTTATTTCATTATAGAGGACAGCAGCCATTTAAGTGGTCACCAAACAGCAGTTTGATGGAATTTCGCTGCTTTACTTTTTTTTTCCAGCTGATAATGCAGCTTTTTAAGCAATGATTTCTGCCCAGGTTGCAGCTTTCTAAAACTCCTTGCTGGCTCCTTAATGATATACGAAGGACTCTGTGTCTGATTTGATCAATCCTGTGAAACAGGATGCCATTACTTGGCAACCCAGGTTTTAGAATGCCTGAGGCTAAAGGGATCTTTTCAGTGGGCTTACTAAATATATTCTAAATTCTATTGTATTGCACTTCCTTTCCAATAGCTTCTTGGGATTTCAAATCAGACTGAGGAAGCAAGAAGGAGTTGATTGAAAGAAATGGTAGAATTTCTCAAAGCTTTAAAGAAGGCTTTTTGAGTTTCTGAACATCTGCATCATTATACTAGTTTAAACTTTTCTATCTACAGAATAAAAAAAATCCATACTGCGTGACTTGCAAAATTCATATAATTGGACTTTCAAAATAATTATGTAAGTTTTTTGTACCTTTTTAATTGTAAAAATACTGTACAGAGGGGTTACAGTTACATGAGCAAGGTAATGAGTACATTTCTTTTTTTTTTTTTTTTGGCGTCCGGTCATGGGGCCTGAACTCTGGGCCTGCGCGCTGTCCCTCAGCTCTTCAGCTCAAGGCTAGCGCTCTACCACTTGAGCCACAGTGCCACTTCCGGCTTTTTTCTTTTGGTTTATGTGGTGCTGAGGAATCGAACCCAGGGCCTCTGGCATGCAAGGCAAGTGCTCTACCACTGAGCCACCTTCCCAGCCCATGAGTACATTTCTTATCGAGCATTGTTTCCTCTTCCTTTGTTTTTCCCCTACCATCCCTTCCCTCCCACCTCCACAACTACCCCGACCACCAAAACTGTAAAGTTTGTTTTCAACATAGTGTCTTGGATATTTAATTGTTACAATGGGTCAAGCTGTATCCCAATTTAAGCATTTTGTTTTTTCCCTTCCCCCCAAATTAGAGAAGTGTATATACAAGAAGCAGGGCACTGACATCAAATACAGTGAAAACAGGGGCTTTACTGTAGGGGAGGAACATACAAAGAAACAAAAAAAATTACATGGTACATTATAAATACATTAGAAACAATAGCAAGAAAGAAAAAAATCTCTCTGTCCCTATCTTGGGGTTCATTTCACTTAACATCATCTTATATGGTCATATGTATATAGCTTTTGACCTTTTTCTTGTCCTACACATGTACTAGTTATTGCAAGTAAAAGAAAGCATGGGACTTATGTTTCTTGGGCCTGGCTTACTTCACTTCATATAATTTTTCCAAGTCTTTCCATTTCCTAACAAATGGGGTGACATCATTCTTTCTGATGGAGGCATAGAATTCCATTATATATACATATACCACATTTTCTTTATCTATTCATCCACTGAGGGACATCTGGATTGGTTCCATATCTTAGCTATGGTAAATAATGCTGCAATGAACATGTATGTTCTGGTAGCTTTAGTATGGGCTTGTTTGTGATTGTTTGGGTAAATGCCCAAAAGTGGGATTGCTGGGTCATAGGGGAGCTCTATGTGGAGTCTTTTGAGGAACCTCCATACTGCTTTCCAAAGTGGTTGAACAAGTTTACATTCTCACTGACAATGCTGTAAGGTTCCCTTTTGGCCAGTATCTGTTGTTGTTAGATTTCTTGATAATGGTCATTCTAACTGGGGTGAGTTGGATTGCATGAAGCTGCAGAGCTTCTTCATGGCAAAAAAAACATATCTAGCAAGATCAATAGAAAGCCCATGGATTGGGAGAAGATCTTCACAAGCCATACAATGGACAAGGGTCTCATATCTAAAATATACTTGGAACTCAAAAAATTAAAACCTCCAACAACAAATCCTCAGAGAAACAACTGCCCAATAAGTGGGCTAAAGACTTAAAGAGAAACTTCTCTGACGAGGAAATAAGAATGGCCAATGGACACATGAAGAAATGATCAACCACTCTAGCCATAAAAGAAATGCAAATTATCTAAGTTTTTAATCATCAAAATATTCATCATCAGGGAAAGCAAAGGAAGGGGCAACATTATCTAAATTTTTTTAAATGTACTCATTTCCGTACTTATGAAACGGTATACCCTCTTACAATACAATAATAATAACTATATTTAAAATCTGGGCACTGGTGGTTCACTCCTGTAATTCTAGCTACTCAGGAGGCTAAGATCTGAGTATCACAGTTCTAAGACAGTCTGGGCAGGAAAATCCATGAGACTCTTACATCATGGCGCTGTGGCTCAAGTGGTAGAGAGCAAAAGAAGCCTAGGGACAGCACCCAGGCCCAGAGTTCAAACCTCTGGACCAGGAATAAAAATTATATTTGATCTTTGGGAACCAGTAGTTAATCCTATAATCTTAACTACTCAGGAGGCTGAGATCTAAGGAATGTGGTTCTAAGTCAGCTCAGACAGGAAAATCCATGGGAGTCTTACTTCAATAAACCTCCAAAAAGCTGAAAATAGAGCTATGGCTCAAGTGGTAGAGTGTTAGACTCAAGTGTGCAGGCCCTGAGTTCAAACCATAGGACACACACACACACACACACACACACACAAATGTGATCAAGCATCTCACTTTTTTCATTTTTAGGCTTTTTATTAAGAAATTCTTCTTAGTTCATGAAGAATTCATTTTTGAAAATAGAGTAAAGGTGAATTTAATTTTAAGTGAAGTTATTATGAATGAAACAAATTATTGCCTGAAGAAAAAACAGTAATATTAAATCCAAAATTGTGGATCAATAAGAGCACCATAATACTATGGTATGTAGGAGCTTTCCATCTTCTGAATAATTGACATTACTGCCTCCTCTTTAATGCTAAAGCCCTTAACATGTCCATGATTTAGCGAATGTTCCATAGAAAGCTTCTCACATTTTATAACTATGACTAAATCGTGCCCTGTTGCCTTAGAAGTGTACACATTCCTACATGTATCTATGCCAGTGTTATACAGTTAGGTTATGTAGCAAATGTATTCAATTTGTTCTAATTCTCTGTACTCAGAGTTTCTACATCTGTTTTTCTCTGCCTTTTTGCTGGGGATTGAAGCAAGTGACTCTTACAAACTAAGCATGTGCTCTACACTGAGCTACACCCCAGTTCTTCTGCTCTTGTTTTATATCAAAACTTACAAAACCAGATTGGATATTTTTGAGTAAGCCTTTTAGATTGAAACAAAGCAATCATGAATAACCCAAAGATGTAATGAGCATTGGTTACTCAGACAGACTGTGCTTAGGAAAGAAGAAAAAGGGCAAGAAGGAGAAGAGAAAAAGAAATCAACTACAGAATCACTGTGCCGGGTGCTTTGTCTATATTACATGATCATCCTGTTCATCTTATGTGGTGGTTCTGTTATTCTTGATTTTTAGAAAAGAAAAGTACTAAGGTTCAAAACTAGAAAGCACTTGAGTTTTTTCATCCACAAAGTAACGTGTTGCAAACCCATGTCTTCATAATGCATCAGACTATCGTCTTTATACACATCTGCCTTTCCTTTATATTACATATTTTTTCCAAAGAGAAACCAGATTATTTTCGTGCAAAAAAAAATCTGATTGCAAAAAAGACTAATCAGGGGCTGAGAAGGTGGCTCAGTGGTAGAGTGCTTGTCTTGCATGTATGAGGACCTGGGTTCGATTCCTCAGCACCACATAAGCAAAAAGAAAAAAGCCGGAAGAGGTGCTGTGGTAGAGCGCTAGCCTTAAGCTGAAGAACTGAGGAGCTGAGGGACAGCACCCAGGCCCAGAGTTCAGGCCCCACAACCAGACCCCCCCCAAAAAAAAGACCAATCATAACAGCTTTATAGAGGTATATTAAAGCACAATAAGACACACATATCTACAATATACCATTCAATAAATTTTAAGCTATGTAAAATTACCTTTACAATCAAATTTGGGGGACCCTCAAAATTTTCATAGAATCATTTGAAATTATTTGCATGGTTCCTTCCTGTACTTACAAGAATCACTACTTTCTTTTTTTATTATCACATTTTGTTTTCATTTTTAGGATTTAACATAAAGAAGAGAAAAGCATGAGCACACCTGAAGAACAGAACTTAAGAACTAAGGAAACATATGAAGAGAGGTGGACTTTCTCAGCCATATTGTTCAGAGCAGATAATGGTATGTAAAGGCTTGCCTTGTTAGAGACAGTGTGATCCAGTGAAAATAGTATTCCAAATATGAATAGTATGGCCAATTTCTACACCCTTTCTATGGACCCACTGAAACTTGAAAACATAAAGGAGTAATGTATTTATTTTTTAAAAAAACAGTTCAGGTGGAAAATAAAAGCATAAAATAGTTCAAATTATCTGTCTCTGGGTTTTTCTAAACCTTGACTTTCTCTGAAAACAAATCCTAACATAGTGACATGTGAAGGCACCACCCTGGAAAAGTTGTTTTCCTTCTTGAAAACCTGATTAAGTCAGTATTTTTTAAAATAGATTTTACTGTCTTTCAGTAATTAGACGGAGGAGTTGGTATTCACTGAAGCATAATCTATGAATACAACGCATCCTGACAAATGTTACCCCTTACAACAGTCTCACCCACCCCTCCCAACAGACCCCTTCCCTTACTTATCTTCATTTTAGGCTATGCATGAATTTTTTGAAGAGGGTTGAAGATATTGAAGTGATGGCCCAGATCAAGATGCGCTGTACACATAACCTGCTTTGTTCAACGGACTATTTGTTTATTAGTATCTTCCTCTGTATTTAGTCTTGGACTGAATAGTGTGTCTCCTCCTTGTCTGGATACACATTTTCTAATGTAATTTCTCATGATATCCTCTACGATTTGCATACAGGCAAAAGATATTTTCATCCCGAAACACTTTTCTATGGTGATCCATCCAGGAAACAATATGGATGTTGTTAGAATTAAGTTTTTTGTTGTTGTGTTTGTTTGGTCACAGAATAATTTGTGTGTGATTTGTTTTAAACCAGTATGCTATGCTATCATCCTTTTTATAGCTCCATATCAGGTTTATGTGTAATTCAATCAATATCTTGGGGCACACTGTTTGATGATTACAATAAAAAAAGATCTATTTTGTTGGTCTTTGTGAAGGTACTTTTATTATCACACGTCACTCAGTTACAAGAGTTTATGAGACCATTTACACCCAATGGACACTTTAAACATGCAGGTTTTATGACAACTAAACTCCAAGATAAATGAAAACATTTAAAAAACATATTAGGACCCTTTCCTTGGTCTTTGACTGATATGAATCAAAGCAATAAAAAGTTTTCTTCTGCCTGTTATAAATCACTAGAGAAATAGCACTGAGCTAGGATGTTCTATGTAGCTAATGGCCCAGCCTTACTCACTGCCTGAAATACCCCTAATGCTAAGAATTAAAATTATTTTTTTAGTCAATGGACATATATTTTAGGTTAATTAAACAGATATTTATTTGGTTAAGTATTTTCCACAAGATTGAGTCTAAATGTGTGCAATAGGTTTTGTTCTCTCTTCCCAAATTGTATCCCCCAAAGTATTATATTTTGAGTCATATTATTTTTACTTTCAGACATCAGTTAAGATGCAAGTCCCTACAAGGAGAGAGAAATTTGAATATGAATTGTGTAGCAGATTGTACTATTTCATCAGAATTAAATTTCATGCTGTGGGAATTGTAAAGGGAATATATATATATATATATATATATATATATATATACACACACACACACATGTATATGCTCATGGGATAAAGAATTGTAAGCTATACAAACTATTTTCAAATGGTTCAGCAAGAAGATAGTAATTATTGTAATAATTACAATAATACTGTAAATGTTTTAATATAATAGAAAGAGACAGCAAATGTGGCAAAATATTAACAATAGCTTGTGGTTAAGTGAAAAGCCTGTAGGAGCACAGTGTAGCATACTTATATTTTTCCTATGAAAGCATACTTGAGCTTGATTAAGGATCTGTCTAATCAAAGAAGCATCACACAAAATGGAAGCTACATGGTACCTAGAGAGAAAGTTGTCCTTGAATGTCCCTTTGCTGTTTGTTTCCTTCTGTCATGCCCTTGATTACTTGGGTTTTCTCCAGCAGCTGTCAACTTCTAACACATTCTTCAGAATCCCTAAATCTCTTTCAATCATTGCCTGAAATGGTCATCTAAACTAATAACATTCTATCATCTAACCTGTTAACCACATCTATCTATCGTACCTTGCTATTCCAGAGCAAAATGTGTCTCCACTCACTCTACTCTACTCTTCTACACTACTTTACTCTACACTCTATTCACTCTACTTCCCCTGCCACCAAACTAAGAGGTTCCATTCCCTTCGCTACAGCCTTATTTGAACAATGATGGTGAGCTTTTCCATGACAACAGATCAAGCCTTTACCCTCCAGCTCCTTCCTGGTTCTTTTCTTGATGCCTCCATCCTGATGAATGTGATATATGTGATCCTCTTTCATAACTTCTAAAGTATAACTAAGTTTTAGTAATAACCTAAAAAAACTAAAGGATTAAGAGCTGAATTCCTATTACAATTAGATCTCACGTTCTTAATTAGAATGGAAATCTACAAAGTTACCTTTGTAGATCTATGATCATGACAATATCTCTAAAAGGAGATTCATTATAATGGCCTAGTCATAGAAGCCATGTGGTAATTACTTAGAAAGTGAGTTCAAAGCACAGCAAAGGAAAAACACAGACAAAACTGCAGTGATTGAAAGGCAGTCAGTAGCTGCCATGCAGGAGAAGGGGTGGTGGACATTGAATCAGGGAAGGGGAACATTTTAGCATGATGAAAATTTCTCATTTGATAGTAGGTGTATTAACTGGCCATATACATTTGTCAAAACCCAATGGATCATATTTTCAAAACACTGGTCAATTTTGTTGTTTTTGTTTTGCTTTCTTTTTGTCTTGTCTGTTCACTTATCTGTCTTTGGGAGGGTAAAGGAGAGCACAGAACTGGAGGAACAAAGGGTGAACAAATGCAGCAGTGGGACTCACTAGATGCTATGTTGAAAAAGAACTGTAAAACTTGTGGATAGGGATGAGAGAGGAAAGCTGAAAGAGCAGTAGAAAGGGTGACATTCTCCTAAAACAAATGTACTCATTACCTGACTTATGACACTGTACCTGCTCTGTACATCACCTTTATAATAATAATAAAAATAAATAAAATAGGTTAATTTGACCGTTGTTAAAGTATAGCTCAACACAGCTAATAGTAGACATTTCTTCAGGTTTCTCAGTAGTAGCATGATTGGAAAGGCAAGTGATTACTACCTACCTGTGAGCAAGAGACACAGCAGGTGCTGTTTATGGGGGAGAATAATTAGTGCATACTTTTTCCTGCCCCACTCTTGAGAACCAAAGTCCCATTGCATTGTATAGCAGTTGCTCTGAAATTGACAAGCATGAGAAACATCCAGTCCTTGGACCACATAAGGTCTTCCAAATTCTTTGGTACAAGTATGTTTCTTGTATGTTTCTCATCTTCCTGCACTGCTAATTTTGTAACCCATGAATGATGCCATAAACATCAAATGGTCATTAGCAGAAACAAGGTTCCCCACCCCTAAGAGCTACTATTCCACACTGAGGTCTTAGTGCATTGTGTGTCATAATGAAATTATTTGAATATACTCTTATTCAGATTACACTCAAGGCATTACAGGCTTTCTTTCTGAAGAGTCAAAAGGATACACACACAAATACATGCACATACACACACACATGCATGCACCTACAAACTTCTTATTTGTTACCAGATACTATCTCACCTATAGTGGATTTTAAATGACCAATAAAACAGCAGTAGAATAATGCCCCTCACAATTTTTTTTTCCTTCTTTTTCTCCAGAAGCATGGGAAGACAACAACAACAACAACAACAAAAGTATCTGATTGCATCCAGGGTCGTTTTTTTTCCCCCTCTTCTTCTTCTTTTGTTAGGCTCAAATAACAAACCAAGGAAACTTTAAATCCTGGAAGGCCATCTGTCAGCATGTAGTTCCTTAGAGACCAAGAGAATGCTTTCATTTAGCTGAAGGCTGCTGCAGGCATCCACACACCCGCCTGGGAAAATTCATCCTTTTTTTCAAGTGTGGAAATGAGTGCTAAGGGGAGTCGGAGCCCTACTTACATGCCCCATTTCAGAGCCGTCAGCCCCCGCTGCGGGGACCAAATAAGACAGTGAAGGCCTGGGGAATTGAGGAATTCAGTTTCTGTCTGACAACCTGAGAAATCCCAGGCCACACCACGGAAAAGGAACTGCTTCGGTCGCTGTCACCGGCTTAGAAAACTCATCAATGGCAGGAACCTCATCGGGGCTTCAAAGGAGTCATTGCTGGACCCTCCCTAGATTGGAGCTTTCAGAAAACAACAAATGAGCAAATTCTACGCTCAAAGGTGTTGCTAACAAATAGCTGCAAGCAAAGCAGCTTTCTTCGTCTTCCCTGAGTATCCCTTTCAACTGACCCATCCAGCATATCTGTTCCTCTGCTTAGTTCTGTCCTTCAGCCCACACTCCAATGCTCCGGCCCTTCTCCATTCACCTATCAAAAACACTAAGAACACTAAAAACCAGGCCCCAAGTGGTTGTTACTGAACTTTGGATAGACCAAAGACCCTTAATTAGTGCCTAGGTTTGCAAATAGTAATTTACTGATGTAAAGGGCACTCAAGTCCAAGGTGGGGAGGGAGGAGGCAGAAATTCAGGTTTTCCTTCAGCAATTCAATGAAAGTTAGAGTGTACAGGAGAAAGTGAAGCAAAGAAACACAGCTAGCTATTCTAAGATACAAAGGCAAGCTGGTCTGTCAGGTCTACACACAAACTAAACCTGCACATCCAGGCCCTTTTCTTTAAAAAAAAAAACAAAAAAATCATTGTAAAAGTGATGTACAGAGGGGACACAGTTACACAGGAAGGTCATGGTGCATTTCTTTTTGAACAGGATTAGCCCTCCCTCTTTTCATCCATCCTCCACACACACACTCCCCTCCACTTCAAGTTGTAAAGTTGTTTTCCAACATGTCTGGTGAGTATTGCTGTTTCATTGCTTCACTCTTTGTCTCACAGATTCTGTGATTCCCTTCCCTTCCCCAATTCCCCAAATCAGATAGACTTACATACAAGACAAAGGGTACCAAAAATTAGGAACCGTAACAACAGGGAATAAGCTAAAGGAACAAAAACAGGAAGAAAGAAAGAAGGAGAAAGAAAGAAAGGAAGGAAGGAAGAGAAAGAAAGAGGAAGGAATAAAAAGAGAAATAACTGAAAACATCACAAAAAAGACAAAAATCTCTTCTTTCCATTTCTTGTAGTTCATTTTGATAAGTATCATTTTATACAGTCATTCGCATATAGCTTTTGAGCTATTGTGATCTTCTGTTAAGAATATCACAGATGTATTGTAGCTCTTACAAATGAAGGAAACCATGCAGCCTATGTTTCTTTAGGTCTGGCCTGCTTCATTTAATATACATTTTTCCCACTCTTTCCATTTCCTTATGAATGGGGCAATGTCATACCTTCTAATGGAAGCATAGAATTCCACTGTGTATATATAACACATTTTCTTGATTAGTTCATCCAGATCCACCTAGAACACAGCAGCTTCTGGCTACCCCAGAGCATTATCTACATCAAGATTTGAAGGTGAGGCTGAAGATGTGGTTCAAATGTAGACCCCTTGCTTTACACAGTGGAGGCTCTGGGTTCGATCCCAAGCATAAAAGGAGGGTAGAGATCGAGGGTTAAGCCTCTGGCTTCTGAGCCCCAGCTGGATGCCTGGGCAGAAAGAGGGACCACAGACTTGTGGGAGCTAAAAGGGTTAGGATTTCCATAGTAGCAGAAAAATGTGACTAAAATGGAGATTTTGTAGTTGAATGCTCTTACTAAATGAAAGCCATGATACCAACTCTACTTCTGCAGAAGAGGTGAAGAATCTTAAGCTATTTGAATTCCTCCTTGTCTAGTGCTGGCTGGAGTCCTACTGATTTTCATTTTTGTCCTTTTTTTTTTATTGTGAAAATACTGTACAGAGAAGTTACAATTACATGGGCAAGATAGTGAGTACATTTCTTATCAAGCATTGTAGCCTCCTCCTTTGTTTACCCTTCACATCCCTTCCCAGCTTCCCCCCACCTCCCCACCCAATCCTCCCTATCCCCCCACCAAACTTGTAAAGTTCATTTTCAACATGACAACTTGTACTTCTCATTGTTGCAACGGGTCCACCTGTTTGTCCTTCATTTTTAAATCATCTCCATTTTCAACATCTCTATTATAAGCTAGTGCCATCTAATGGACACCATGTTAGCCCATCTTAGACCCCATCCTTTCCTGTAGTCAGAGTGTGTAACAGTGATCAGGGATGCATGTTCATGTGGTTTTTTTTTTTTTTCTTCTATCACTTTTGATGAACAACCATGGGTTCCTTGATTCTGAAATATCAATTCCAAATTTCTTGGCTAGGTTTTCAGTATTCCTTGTCCTTGGCAGTACATCTTAAAAAGAAAAATCTTTAACCAGTTGTGCAAAGGAGCTGCCATTTAACAAAGCAGTTTATGACTACAATCCATCTTGGTCAGTGTCACCCCTTTCAACACAAAGTTCCATCTGGACTCTACTTTGAGGAATCAACGCTGATCATAATTTATTAGTAGTAGTATAAAGGTGGTGTGAAGAGGGGTTAAAGTTACCTAAGTCAGGTAATGAGTACATTTCTTTTCACCTCTTCCCTGGTTTTCTCCCAGTTTTTCCCTCCTGGTCCCCCCACCAGGAGGTGTAGAGTTCATTTTCAACATAGTGTCTAGTGTCTGTCACTGCTGCATTTGTTCACTTGTGTCTCACCATTTCTATGATGCCCCTTGGCCTCCCCCAAACAGATACATTTACATGCCAGACAATAGGTACAGAAATCAACAAAGGAAAAAAATAAACAAACAAAAGCAACATAACAGAAAACCTCATTTCCATTTCTTGGAGTTCATTTCAATATAGAACTTGTATCTTAACTTCTTCAACTAATCTCTTTTAGTCTCTGCTACAAAACTATACCAGTTTTTTAATAGTTCAGAACAAGGCTTCGTTTACTGAAGAAAGGTCTCTGTGATGTAAACTCTCACTGTCTCTTTCTCTTTCTGGTTTGTGATCCACACCTTACCAACTGGGACTTGCTTGTTTGATAGTTATTTCCCATCTGTGTTTCTAGCCCTGGAGATATTAGTGTATTCCCAAACATCCAACTTTCCAACTGATTTCTGAGCCAAAATACTTTGAAAATAATTGATTTCAGCCACTCCTTTATATCTGAAGAAAATGTTACCTAATCCACTCATAGCTGTGCTCAACATTCAATAATCACCCAATGAAATATCCCTATTCCCCGTGTGACTTGACATTTTCCCCCAGGAAAACTTTCTTTTATCTTCCTAGCTGATATGTCACAGCTTTGACTAATAGAGTTCACCTAGAATCTCCCTTTAAACCATATTTAAACTTCCACCCTTCCAGCAAAGACTCCAGGCTGGATATCATTGACCTAGTCAGCTTTGCTAATTTTTAACCAATTTTTGATTTACTAAATGCCACCATTTCACTGGAGGACAGTGGGAAAGACACAAGTACCTGCTGACCTTCTGATTATAGAAGATAACCAGTCAGCTTTTCACATTCAGATAGCTACAGAGATAGACTGCAAGAGGTCTTTCCTAGGGTTAGAGGGCCCCACACGGCAGGTGGACAAATGTGAATTAATACAAGGAACGACTTTTATAACCTTCAAAAGTGATGGGCTTTTCTGAAAACCTGACTGCCATTCTGAGGAGACTTTTATTCTCTGAAGAAGTGGAATGTACGATGTACAATAAAAGAATTTGCTCTTCTTGAGAGCAACTGGTGGCTTTTATCACTACTGCAGCTGCTGTAGAGAGCACACACCACTTGGGTAACACTGGTCTTAAACTTGCTTCCTTTCTTCCTTTCTTCTTAGTCTTCCTCCTGTGTGCATGCTTTCCCCAAAACTCCTGCCTGGTTCCTTCAAGGCCATCTTCCTTATACATCACCCTACCCTCTTGTCCTTACCCTTAAACCCATGGAAAAGTTTGCCTAGTCCAGCATGACATTCACATTATTAAGGAGAAAACACCAATTACTCCATGAGGGATATTTACAGTCAAATTACTGAAAGCCAGTTTGGCTTGAGAGGGTTCTCTGAACACAAATTACATTATGCACTGTCTGGGTGGTAAAATAGCTGAGAACACAGTGAAGAATTGGGCAGCAATGCTTGATAAGAAATGTACGCATTAATCTGCCCATGTGATTTTAACCCCTCTGTACAGTGTGTTCACAAAAATAAAAATAATAAATAAATAAAAAGAATTGGGCAGCATCAGACATGTCACTGTGCAAAATGGAACAGCATTATACTATGCAGAGAGGCTGCTAGAGAGGAAGAGGAGTGACCAGTAATGGGCAGGGCAAGTGGCCAGTCTTAGCTATGCTGAGGGAAAGTAAGGTGAGATCTGCCAGAGGGTGAATTAATCTTGAGTCACAGAGATACTGTGTGGGGCCGGGAAGTTGGCTCAGTGGTAGAGCGCTTGCCTTGCATACCTGAGGCCCTGGGTTCGATTCTTCAGCACCACATAAGCAAAAAGAAAAAAGCTGGAAGTGGTGCTGTGGCTCAAGTGGTAGGGCACTAGCCTTGAGCTGAAGAGCTGAGGGATAACACTCAGGCCCAGAGTTCAGGCCCCATGACCGGACCAAAAACAAAAAAAACTGCAGAGATACTGTGTGACTCAGCCTATCAGGAGCAAACATGTCTGTCTTTTCCAGAAGAGCCACTGGGAAAACCACAGAGATGAGCTACTGCATTGTCTGCCACAAAGGAGCTTAAGCCTCAAAGAGGAACCAAGCCTCTCCTCACAGTTAGGGTGACCAGCATAGTGGCAGAAAGGTGCCTGCATCTTTTTCCACAGAGCTTGTTTATTTAAGTAAAAAGAGAGGGGCACTTGCTCTTCAAGTGTGTCCCACGGAAACACAGAACGTCATCTCCAATCACATCCATATTTCATTCCCTAGGTACCTATCATTTTTTGTCTTTACCACAGACATCTTGGATTTCTTCTTCCAGATAAACAATAGGGAAAAGGAGGCTGGGCCATTTGCAAAATAGAGAATACAACAGCTAGAAGAGAAGGCATGAGAACGGTTTAGATAGAGGCAAAGGATCAGGGTGTATCTGTGTCTGTGTGCAAGTAGGATTCTCCATCGGATTATCAAACTGTGGTCATCTGTGCCTTACAATGCTGGAGAAAATGAGCTCAGAATTAGTAAGTACTTTGCCCAGATTAGAGGCAGAGTTGAAAAATGAACTTCCTCTTTCACTGGGCCCAGTGTATTCTACCTGATCTTTACCACACAGCCCTTTATCCAGTTGGTTTTGGAAGACGGGAGAAATGGAAAGGAATGATTTGGAAAGATAGATGGGAATGCTAGTTCAATAATAGGAAACCATAACACTGAGAGGTACAATAAGAGTCATTTCTACATCTGCTGCTTTGGGGAATTTTTCAGTTTGATAATACCACTAAACTGTATTAAATCCCAAAAGATACTGGGGAAAGTGATTTCATACACTTCAAAGGCAATACTTTATTATTATTTTTTTTGTTCTTGTTAGATTTGTGTGTTCATTAGTCTTTTCTAAGCCCCCAAGGTGTGAAAGAATTTCTCCTGCTTAATTCAATGATAAAACAAATGCCTTCACCATTTTTATTTATGGCATAATTTGCTCCATTCCCAAGAAAGTTCTATAGATTCACTGCCTTTTGAAAATATGGACCATCTAAACTTGTATATGCTCGATAGCACTTTAAATGTGTTTATTCAAGCACTCTTCTAATTATTAAGCTTGGGTGTATTTCAAGGAACATTTAATCTATCTGGAGTCATTTACCTGAGCTCATTCAAATCCAGGAGTAGACTGCAAGAAACATTTTCTTTTGAAATGGTATCAGAGCTGTAGTATACATTAAATCTTACTCTATTGGGCCAAGGAAAAGGAAAGACATTAGTTTTTGAGCAAAATTTGAACTTTGAGAATAAAAGAGCAGGTTGCTAACGAACATCAATTACTCCTTTAACTTCACTTTGTGTGGCAACATTTGAGACACTCCCTAATTATTCACCTAAAAGTGGTATTTAAAAAAAAAAAAGAGTCTATTTTATCTGATATTAGGATTGCAACTCCTGCCTGTTTATGGGGGCCATTTGCTTGGTAGATTTTGCTCTAGCCTTTAACATTGAAAATGTGCTTGTTTTTATGGGCAAGATGTGACTCCTGAAGGCAGCAGATAGAAGGATCTTGTTTTTTAATCCAACTAGACAGTCTATGTCGCTTAATTGGAGAGTTAAGTCCGTTAATGTTGATAGAAAGGACTGAGAGGTATTCGGGAGTTCCTGCCATGTTATCCAACTTCTTGGGGGCTGCGAAAACTGGGTTCTTCCTATGGTTCTTGGATTCTCAGTTTGGGTGCAGTTTCTTGGCCTTTATTGTGGTTTTGTTGGTTTTCTATGTGTAGGACATCTTTAAGAATCTTTTGTAGGGCTGGTTTGGTGGAGATGTATTGTTTCAATTTTTCTTTGCTATGGAAGGTTTTTATTTGGCCTTCAGTTATGAAGGAGAGTTTAGCTGGGTACAGTATTCTTGGTTGATAGTTGTTTGTTTTTAGGGCATGACATACTTCATTCCAGGCTCTTCTTGCTTTGATTGTCTCTGCTGAGAAATCTGAGGTGATTCTAATTGGTTTCCCTTTATAGGCGATTAATCTTTTCTCCTTCATAGCTATGCATTTGTTTCTAAAGCATTTATAAGATTACTTCTTTGTGGCTTTGTATGTCCCTCCCCCACAGTATAACCCCTGCTTTCACTATATTTGATGTCGGTATAATTTGTGGAGGAGATGGGGAAAAACAAGTCGTTTAAGGATACAGGTGGACCTGTTGCAACAATGAGAAGTACAAGTTGAAAACGAACTTTACAACTTTGGTGTGTGTGGGGGGGGGGGGGATTGGGGGGGGGCGGGGAGAGGCTGGGAAGGGATGTGAAGGGTAAACAAAGGAGGAGGCTGCAATGCTTGATAAGAAATGTACTCATTATCTTGCCCATGTAATTGTAACCCCTCTGTACAGTATATTCACAAAAAATAAAAAAAGAGGTGTGACCTACAGGAGTAGTAGTTCATACCTGTAATCACATCTAAAGAGAAAAGCATACATAGAAGGATTGCTGGCCAGAACACAAGACCCTATCTGAAAAATAAATACTGGCCTCATGGGCAGAGGGTCTTTATTAAAACCCCAGTACTGCCAAAATTTGGAGATAGATGGAGAGACAGAAAGAGAAACAGAGACACAGAGAGAGAAAAAAAAAACCAATGAGTTACTTTTGCCAGGTACTAAGTTCTCATGGTGCCTTTTCCCAGTAGTCATGTCTTCTGGTCAATATTCATGCTTTGGCCTGAAATCCAGACTGTAAATGCCCCCAAACCAACCCACCTGCCTTCACAGTCCCATTCAGTACATTTCCACATGAATTCTTTAGAAGGAAAAATAAAGCATTCAGTAAAGAAAAGGCAAGCCAAAAATAAATGATCATACTAAGTTACAGAGAAACCAGGCTGAATACTGAATGCTGGTACCCCATGATAACACAATTTAGGGCAGTTGAGAGGAAAATCCAGGTCAGCCTCAGGAAGTCATACAGGGTTTTCTATGTGTAACAGAGCTTCTGCATTAGTCAGAATCAAATGAAGAATAGTTGCAGGGTATTTTATCCTATCTGACATTGAGAAACACTAATGAGTGAGCTTCCGGCAGAGATAACATCCTCTAAGTTTTTATTGAAAAAACTCAGAAGAATATAAAAAGGTAAACTTCCCTGGCACAATGCAATGGTCCAGGGTATTTCAGATACAGTGCATACTGTGACCTAAATCTCTGCGTTTTCCTTTTGGTTCATGGATGGCCAAGCACTTCCCAGAGGCGAAGGTAATCTCATCACTTTAGTTGTCATCCAGTCTTCCAGGCTGGCTAGTAAATCATGGAAGATCTGAGCCCTGCCTTTATTTTGTATTGTAAAGGGGTTACAAAGGGGTTACAGTTACGTGTCAGGTATTAAGTACGTTTCCTCTATACACTTACTTGTGTTGGTCCAGATTTTCCAGAACGATTATCCTTTCTTAGGATTTTATTTCCTGACAAATCCAAATGGTTATAAAACATCTGCCCCATGACTACCCATGTAGTTAGCAAAGCACTCTCTCCTCTGAGAAACCTCTCTGCATCCACAGCTCTCTACCTCTTACTAATCCAGCCACTTACCTTGGCCAGACAGAGATGATTATTTCCTTATCTTTGTACCTCTAATTCAAAGAAAAGTGCTTAGGACCCTGTAGAAATTACCTCCTCCCTGCAACCTAGTAATCAAGACTTTCCATGCCATGCTAAGCCCAAGAGGGTTCTTACAGTTCCAAGATTTTGAAGAAGAAACTGTTTTGACATTCATTTCATTTCCACACCTGGTTTTACTTGGCTAGAGTAAAAATATCTTCTAAGAAATGTCATTACAAATCTGTAAAAGGAAAAAAAAAACAACATTGACATGGCCTCAGAGATAGCAGCTGGATGATGGCTTCCGAGGTGATGCCTTCATTTTATGCGAAGCGTAGCTTGGAGAGCCTCCAGTCCTTAGATTCTGCAATTATAGAGCTGTACTTATTTAATAAATGCATTATGCTAAAGATCAAGCTTTAATTACTTGCTGTAAATAGGAACTATATTGAAATGAACTCTTGGGAAATTTTAACTTTATATCTTGGCAATGTGTCCACAAGTCAGCAAATATCTGCTAGATATTTACTGAATATTGGGCGTAGTATAAGCCAAAACAGTGATTGTTTTCTTAGGCTAGTTTCTCCCCAAATTCCACAACCAAAATTTTGTTTAGTACACCAAACTCTTTTTCTTGTCAGACTGCACAAATTAAGGTAAATAGGTCACGTTGGGAGGTGATAGATTTTGGCAATATTATGAATCACATTCTGTGCAAATTTGAAGTTAATTTACAGATTCTATGATAGGAGATGCTCCAATGTCCCCATCATTGTCCTGTAGCAAAATCAATTCTCTTTGCCTACATCTTGTCTTCCTAAATCCTGCTGAATGCACACGATAGCAGTGCTCTTTGGGGAGATTTTATCATGGCAAGAGGAGAGCATTGCTGACACAGTGACATTAATAACTATTAAAGAAATGTAGGCTGAGATCTGGGAGGGAAATCTATTCCGACAAGCATCTCCCATGAGGAATTACCATTCACTTAGAGAGTTAAACCCCTCCCTCACCGCTCCATCCCCCATATACAACCTGGCCATGAGGAACATTCCACAAAGAAACTGACTAGACCTTTCTCCAAATTAATGGTGGATTCTCTGGGTTTTGCTTTTCTGATAAGCAAAGGAGGTTGTAACCCAGTTCTGTCTTGCAATTGGAAAATAAAATTGGCTTTCTCAATGATGTGTATCCCCTGGGCCTTTGTGATGAATCAGCTTTCATAGATTCCTTCTTTGACCTTATTAAGGACAAACACAGCAGATAATTTTAATAATGCAGGCTTCAATAGATCAAGAGTATTGCTTCCAAAGACTGCAGAGCTGAAAAGACTAATTAATGTTGTTTCTGTAAGGAAGGAGCTGGGAAAGCAGTAAGAAGGTGGGGCAATTTAGCTAGATCTTGGACAATAAAATGTTGCCCTTCATTTTTCTTTTCCTCTCACTATGAATTGAATGCAGCATGTTTAGTCTGGCATTTGGAACCTTAACCAGCTCTGGATCAATGAAGCCTAATGAGAACAGCTGGCTGAAGAGCCACATAATCACCTTTTGGACAATCAATACAGAAGGAAATGTGAAACAGTTTGATATCAGGTATTTCTCTAATCACCCCTAATCAGAGGGGTGTGGTAGGTATTCCAGAGACCTTGGATGAAGTAGATAATATCGGAATCTTTTCAAATAGTTGCATAATTAAGATGGATGAACTACAAGGCTTGGGGTATGTTAACCAGCAGGGACAAGGAACCACATCTTAAGTGGAAGGAAAGGACCTCTGTCATTCCTCACTAATAAAGTGTCCAACTTAACTTTGCCAGAAACAAAGCTTTGAGAAGAAGAAAATATTGCCACAGCAGCAATCATGATAAAAATTCACTAGCCAAAACCCATACGACGAAATAGTGACTAGACAAAGTCACATTCAACCAGAAACCACAATGTCATATGATAGCTGCAAATTCTTCCCAGCACCCTCGGTGAGTGACATTTTGCAATCATGCTGAGCACACGCATGGTGAGGTACTATTTCAGGCTTCCCCTCAGCCTTGGGAGCAACAAGGTTCAAAGTTTCATATGTTTGGTCTTCATTCTAGCCACACTGCAGAATTTCATACAGGTGACTCTGGCTATCACTAACCAGATGGTCTTCAGTCAGTCATCTGATCTCTCTGAGCCTCAATCAATTTCCTTCTGGTCAAAACAAGAATTTGCTAAGCACCCACGTTCCTCACAGATCAGAAATGGAGGACTCATGGTGCTCTGAGAAACGGGCTGTATTTCCATTTTCCACACAAGTGCTAATTCTCTTCACAATGATATGCAATGAGATATTTGGCAGGTCTGTTCCTGCTATCTTTCCCAAACAAGCATGCAGCCAGTGAAGCACTAGTTATAAATGGTAAGAAATCAATCACGTAAACAGTGAAAAATCAGAACATCTTGACTGTTTCCAAATCCTGTATCTATGTGATGGATGCTCCAGAAAGAAAAGTCAGATCATTCAATAGGTGATCTGTTTTTGTCCTCATGCTTCAACATTACGCAAATCACATCCACCCAGACTGTGCTGCCAGCTTACAGCTTCTTGTTGCTCTTATCCAGTCATGAAAATAAACACTCTCGAAGAAACACCGCAGAAACTCACAACCAAAGAAGAGCCAAGTGTAACTCCGAGAGTTGGAATGCACCCTTCTACCTGTTCCATTTCTGCTCAGATTCTAAGAAGATGGAGCCAGTCCTTTTATACCGTGGTCCAAATCTAAATATACTCATTCAGAAATTTTTTCTAGGCTGTGTATGTGTGGGAAGTAGCCTGAGTTCATATCACCAAAACAGAAAATTCCTGATTCAACTAAGCATGTTCCGTGGCTAGCTACAGACTAACAGACACATTTCCATCTCCCAAGGTCAAGGATGCCCACAAAACTTATCTACCAACTAGTACAACCACACTGGATAGTACTTTAAAGATTCCTCAATAATCTAAACATAGAACTTCCCCATGACCCAGCCATACCACCCTTAGGCATCTATGCAGAACATTAAAAGTTAGGATATGATAAAGACACTTATACATCCATGTTCTTTGCTGCACTATTCCCAATAGTTAAGTTATGAAAACAACCCATGTGCCCTACAACAGGTGAGTGGATCAATAAAATGCAATACACAATGAAATTTTACTCATTCATTGCAAAGAAATGGATGGACCTAGAATAAATCATGTTAAGTAAGGCAAGCAAAGCTCAGAGAGACAAAGGGCACTTGTTTTCTGTCATATGCAGAAACTAGAACTAAAATACACTGGGACATGGTAACTTATACAAGACTCTAGGCATTCACACACAGTCAGAGGATTTCCTTAGAGGAGTAACCTAAAGGGTAAGTCCTCTGAATATTTAAAATACTATATATTGAAATAAATACCATGAAATGGGAATATGGGGTTGTTTCCTTACTGTTGTTTTTAGTGGTGGTGTTTGTTTCATACTTTGTTTTTGTTTATTTTTTTAGGGAGGTACAGAAAAAGAAGGAGGAGGTGAACAAATGAAATCATACTATTCAGTATATACTATGTAGAAAATGAAGGATGTAACCTGAAAGCAGGGACAGGAAGGGGAAAGCTAATGAGGGGGACCCTGGTCCAAAACAGTAATGCACTCATTATCTGACTTGCAAAATGATAGCACCTCTGTGCAGCATCTTAATAGTAACAACAAAATTATATTTTAGAAAAGTTATCTACCAAGTAATGTCAATGTTAAGACTAAAATAGGATCCTATAAATAATTATTCCAGGTTGAGAAAGTCAATGTGAGTAAGCCAGGACAATGGAAATATGACTTTCACATTCATATTCCAAGTGCTCAAAGTTTCATTAGAAATATACCCATCTCTAAAATAATTCAAACTTCCCAGTAAACATTCAAGAAGTATGACTAGCCCTTCCCTGTTTCTCTGCTTCCCTCCACCTCTCTTCCTCTGCCTCTTCCTTCCATTTCTCTTTCTTCCTTCCTCTTTTTCTTCTTTCTTTCCTTCTTTCCATCAGTATATATTTCACAGTAGTACTCAGACCTTGTGCAGAAACTGGATATAAATCATGGAGCAGGTGGCCTGATGAAAGAGACATTAATATAATAATCACAGACACATAAGCAGCAGATACCACAGGGCTATAAAGGGAAATGCAGGTGCTGAGAGTGCAGGTTATTATATGCATTACATAGAACCCAATTAAGAACTAATAAGTATTCTTGGATGCTGCTGCAAAGAACAAGAAAAGATCTGCTCTGCTGTTGAAGACCATATGGGCACTGAATGTTTCCTAATAAGACTTCAGCCATCCAAACTCACTTTCATTCATCCCAATGGTTGTACTATGTATGTAACTTCCTCTACACCATTTATGAGGACACCACTATTTTCTTACTTTTATCCTCAACAAAATTAGGAGGCTTAGAGACAGCAGGATCTTCCTACTCTCAAAGAAAGAAAAGCAAGTTATGTGTTTATAATGTGGATGGGGACATGAAACCATTTGGCTTCATCTTAACATCTGTGCTTCTTTTTTTTTTTTTTTGGGTCCATGCAAGGTAAGCGCTCTACCACTGAGCTACCTTCCCAGCCCCAACATCTGTGCTTCTTAAAAGGGGTCACATCATGAATGGATGCACGTGACTGTTACTATGTTAATATTGCAAATGGAGATTTAGATAGCTCAGGTTAAGAGAGGATAGAATACAATGCTTGCCAAGGCCTTCCAGTAGAGGCCTTCTCTGGCCCAAAGCTACATACATGCTCGCCCCAGGATGGGCTCTAGCTTAACTCTACACTAAGCCTCGAAGTTTACTAATGTTTCAGTAATTGGGATTGTACTTTGAAACTTGAGTTTATCTCACCTGGCCTGAAGTCTTGGAACTCAATATGAGAGGAATTTTGTAAAGTCAGTATTATAGAGTAAATATCTGGGACATAGAATGAGATATTTAAGCATTATCTGTAAATGATTTCTAAGCATTGGTAATACTTGGGTTAACAAACACCTTTGGAGCTCAGAAGCTTATTATTTTAGGCCTTCTAAAACAGAAGTCCTATGGAATACTCGCTATTTTTAAATTATTTTTTATTTAGTACTTCAGTGGTCAACCTGAAGTTTAAAAATATTTCATGTTTCACATTAACATTATCACTCTGTTTATCGTTACTCACAAAACACTGGATATGAGTGATTGTTGCAAGGCCCTCACCTGCAGTTCCCAGGAGGATATTTAAAACTGGGTCATGGTACTCATGTTTGTGCACCATGAGGGCAGTCATTTTCAGCCAGGACCTCACAACGGGCGGGGGGAGGGGGTGGAGAAGGGCAGGATATGGGGGGGCGGGATATGGGAAGGGATGGGAAGGGGAAACAAAGGAGGAGGCAACAATGCTTGATAAGAAATGTACTCATCTTGCTCATGTAATTGTAACCCCTCTGTACGGTATTTTCATAATAAAAAAATTAAAAAAAAAAGAAATGTGAACACACTTGAGCACAATTGAGTACACTGCCTTCATTCTCAAATAGTCCAATTCACAGTGAATACACTTGATCAAGTAGATCTAGGTGACCAAAAGTTAGAACAACACATAGCTGCAGGCAATAGTCCTCAGGGAGCACAGAAAAGGAACTCTGTCAGTAAGATCAATGAATAGGATTTTAGTATTTAAAGGCTTTATTGTGAGTGTGTGTATATAATACAGACTGTGCCATAGTAATAGAAATTTTAAATCCAGAATAAGATGCATTAGCCTTAATTCTCAAAGAAAAGAATCCTATAGGCATGAGAATAAATTAAAGTCCAGATCAAAACTAGCCCTGTAGGGCTGGGAAGGTGGCTCAGTGGTAGAGTGCTTGCCTTGCATGCCTGAGGCCCTGGGTTTGATTCCTCAGCACCACATAAGCAAAAAGAAAAAAGCCGGAAGTGGCGCTGTACTCAAGTGGTAGAGCGCTAGCCTTGAGCTGAAGAGCTGAGGGACAGCACCCAGGCCCAGAGTTCAGTCCCCACGACCGGACCCAAAAAAAAAAAACTAGCCCTGTATCCATACTACTTATGTCATCGTCAGCTCTTTTATTATTTTAGTTTTTATTTTATTTTTTATTAGTTGCAGGGCTTGAATTCAGGGCCTGGGTACTGTCCCTGAGCCAAGGATGTGCTCAAGGATGGCACCCTACCACTTGAGCCACAGCATCGCTTCCAGTTTTTTAAGTGGATAATTGGAGATAAGAGTCTCACAGGGACTTTTCTTCCAGAGCTGGTTTTGAACCACTATCCTCAGATCTTAGCCCTCTGAGTAGCTAGGATTACAGACATAAGCCACTGGCTCCCAGCTTCATCAACTAAAAATAGTGGACAAACTGGGAGACAAATTTCAAGATTTTTTTTTTGTTGTTTTTAGCCTCTAATGAGTTGGCATATCTACATTGCATGTAGTCAGACCCCTTATAAAACAACTTCATTGCCTTTTTGGGTCTTATTGTAAAAAAATGGAAAAAAAGCTCACTTGATTTTGGTTTAATTGAACTAGTAATGAAATAATGAAGTTTTTCCCCCTAATTGCAGGATACAAAATAATGACTAACAAGACCCTGGGCAAATTTCATCTTCACTCGACTAAGTTTTACTCAGAAGTTTAACCAAGTTTTCCATGGCTGTGTTCTATTTTGTCCAGTCTGGTTTGCTATCTTTTGGGGCCAAGATTTTTACACATGCTAAACATGTGCTCCACACAACCAGCACTGTCTATTTTAATTGCTCATATTATAGTCCTATGATATCCAACAATGCGTTACAAAAACATTCTGAGAGAATGTTAGAACTTCAACATATCTATTTTTATAAGCCTTTTAAACAGTTTACTTTTGCTTATACATTAATATGTTTATATTATGTGGATTTGAAACCCCTCTGTATCACTACTTAAAGAAAACAAAAGAAAAAGAAAAAAGGCAGTGTTTACATTAAAATAGCAAAATACATTCTGAATAACTAAGGATAATTGGAAAGTACAGTGAAAAGTGTTTAATGCTGGGCATTAAACATGGTTTAATAACAAGGATCATGGTTCAAAGCCAGCCTGGGTCAAGAAGTCCCTGTGAGAGTCTTATTCCAATTAACGACTTAAAAACTGAAAGTGACACTATGGCTCAAATGGTCCAGTGCTAGCCTTGAGCACAAAGAGGCTTAGGGACAACAACGTGGCCCTGAGTTTAAGCCCCACAATTGCCCCCCCAAAAAAATATGGTAAACTCATTGTTGCACATGGAAGACTCAAGAAAACAAGAATGTACTTTGCTTTACTTATAACATATCCTTGTTCATTAATAAGTTGCTAGAAAATGATAAAAAGTAAGTATACACTGAACAAATGACTGAGTAATGCAGAAATGAATGTGGCTAGTCGTATTCCTTCATTATGTATCAGCTAATTTTCATCAGCGAAGCACAACATTCCAGGGCTTAATCATGAGCAATAACTTCAATGAGATAAGCCTTCAGGGTACTGCCATTTTGGAGGTGAGTCTAACTGAAGAGCTACTCAAAGGGCATTTGACCTTTTGGGAGGAGGCCCCAAAATTCTCTAAAGGATGCTGCTCTTCTGATCAGTAGGTTCAACATGGCACAGAGACTCACACCTTGTCACAGCAAGAAAGGAGAACTCAAGTATTGAAGGTTATAGCACTTACGGAGGAAAAGGGTTATCTGCTCTAAGTTGAGAAAATATTATCTAGGCATCAACTTTGTACTACCTGGTATAAATGACTCTATCCTCTTCTTTAATAGGGAACAGACTAGATATTTATTGTACATATTCCTCTACAGATGAAAAACGATAAAGATAATACCCATGCATTGAAATAGTAAAATCACAATAAATGTGGAATAATATAAAGCAAGACATGGAACAGTATATGCATCATATGTGGAAAAGAAACACTGGAATGGTAAACAAAATTGATTATTAAATGATGTCATGAAAGTGACGGGGGATGAAGAAAGTAAGACTTTCATGTATGTATTTTTTGTATTGTTTTGTAATGTAAATCTATTTTGTAGTGTACATCTACCTTTCTAATGTAAATCTATTACTTTTCTGTCTTTTTTTCCCATGGGGATTAAACTCAAGTCCCTAAGCTTTTCTGCTCAAGGCTAGCTAGCACTATCAGTTTGAGCATGCTCCATTTCCAGTTTTCTGGTAGAATTGGAGGTAAGAATCTCATGGAGGAAGTGGTGCGGTGGCTCAAATGGTAGAGCGCTTGCCTTGAGCTGAAGAGCTCAGGGACAGCATCCAGGCCCAGAGTTCAAGCCCCTCAATCCATAAAAAAAAAAGGAATTTCATGTACTTTTCTGTCCATGTACTACAATCCTCAGATCTCAGCCTCTTGAGTAGCTAGGATTACAGGCATGAGTCACCAGTGTCTGGCAAAATAAATTATACGAAAACAAGCTACAAACTGGTTGAAACAAACCATTGTGTTTGCCATCCCTTGTGCCGAAGTATTGGCTTTATTACAGTTGTCCCTGGAGAGAAACTAAGGCTTCTTGAAATGGTTTATTTCAAGTCTGGGACAGAGAAGGAGCAAGTTGAGACTAAGACCTCTTGTGCCAGAAAGCAAGCAAGCCTGAAAAGACAAACTGATCCAGTAGCTAATGTGGTAGGGTTACCAATGGGCGAAGTTGTGACAACTTGAACCTGAGAAAGAATAATGAGTTTAGGGGACTGAAACAGACCGAATCAATGAAAACCAATGAGTCTATCATGAGATATTTAAAAGAAACTCATAGACATCTCATTCATCATGATCTGCAGTAGGGATTAAGACAGTTTCACTCTGAACATGGAGAAATAAAAATGCAAGAACTGATCATTTATCTTAACTTTCTGGGAGGATCTAGATTCTAGATTATCAAAATAGCCTACTCGGTGAAGAAAACATCTTCCATACGTACATATGAATTCACATAATGAATGGAGCAAGGGTGTTAGAAAATTCTTGTTAGCATTTTAGAATTTGTAATTTAATTAAATCCTTCAGACGTGGATTGTCAGTTTGTGACATAATGAGGAGATAAATAGTTTGTACAGCTATTCATTTCTGTGGTACAAAGAAACACTGCACAGATTATTTCTTATAAGAAAAACAGCACAATTCTACTACAGGGACATTGAATTGCCATTACTTTAATTCTGGGTTATCATTAGTATTACTGACAATGGAACAAGCAAATAGTATGTGTCTTCTTGTGTTATGATAGTGCAATGTATCTTTCATTGTGTGTGATGTACAGTGGGGTTATAGTTCCATAAATCAGATGATGAGAACATTTCCTTTTGAGAAGTGTCACCCCTTCCCTTGCTCTCTTCCACCCAGAAATGCTGGAACAAATAAAGTCTTTCAGCATGGTACATAAGTGAAAAAAAATGGGATAAATGACACCATAAGTCAGTACAATAAGATATACTCTCTTTAGAACAACTGATGTGTTCTTAACGAATCACTGTCATAGAAAAGAAGGGAAGGGTGCCATGTTGGAAAAATGATGGTAGTGAATGGTAGGAATATAACCCGTCTGAACTGATGGAGAGACCGTGGTTTGCAGTATTCATGATTTTTCATGTAGCAAATGTCCCACAAGGGCAATTTCAAGTTACCTGTGTGACATAAAGCAACCCATATAATTCCTAAAAACGTAGGAATTGGACCTTGTATATAGCACACACCAGCCATACCACAGCATTGCTTAGGTAACAGAAAATGTAGTTCTGTATGGTCCTAGTCATGGATATGAGAGAAATTCACTGTAAAAGCCATTTGAATGTCATTTGTGAGAATATTTGAAAAGTCTATAATTTACTAAAATGGGAACATAGGAATTGTTACAGAAGAAAGAGGCAGGCTGCACAAAGGTATAAGGAATATGGTCTTGACTTGGGGACAATACAGGTATACATACACAGCTATGCATTCAGGTGGAAGAAAGATGACTTTTAGATGATGAGAATGTAGCAGTTTGGCTTGTTGCTTTGTGTTGAGATTTCACACTGCACCTAAATTAGTACTCTAACAACAGATTGTAGCAGTACATGTTTTGTTGTTGTTTGTGTGTGTGTATGTGTGTGTGTGTGTGTGCATGTGTGTGTGTGTGAGTTGTAGGACTACCTACAACCACTCAGGGCCTGGGTGCTGTCTGAACTTTTTTGCTCAAAGCTAGTGTTAAACCACTTTGAGCCACTTCTCCACTTCTGTTTTCTGTTTGTTTGTTTATTTGTTTGTTCTGTGGTTAATTGGAGATAAGAGTCTTAAGGACTTTTTTTCTCAGGCTGGCTTTAAACCATGATCCTCCAATCTCAGCCTCCTGAGTAGCCAGGAATACAGGCCAAATCCACCAATGCTCAGCACTACATAATTTTTTAAGAAATGATCTAAAACAAATCAGACATTTTATAAGGGATGTAAAAGAATTGACAGTGTTTGAGATATCAATTTGTCTGTCTTATCCTTGGGGGATAAGAATATTTTCACTTGGGGACTTGTTTGAAGGCCTCAAATACTGAATTCACAGCCTGGCACCAGTGGCTCATGCCTGTAATCCTAGTTACTTAGGAGACAGAGATCTGAGGATCATGGTTCGAAGCTAGACCGGCAGAAAACTCTGTGAGACTCTTATCTCCAATTAATCACAGAAGAAAACTAGAAGAGGAGCCGTGGCTCAAGCGGTAGAGCAATAGTCCTGAGCCAAAGAAGCTCAAAGACAGTACTCACACCATGAGTTCAAGCCCCAGGACTAGCACTTGTGCATGTGCGCGTATGTGTGCTCGCATGTGCGCACACACACACACACACACACACACACACACACACAATTTCTATTCACTTGTAGAAGTTTTCAAATAAAATAAGTTTGCTTCTTGTAAGTATGGCTTCCTTCTTTCATTCTCTGTGACCCCCAATAGCCCAGTCCTTTGTGAAATTTCCCTTGGTTCAAATCGGACAGCACCTTTTCAGACATTTACCTACCCAGTCACTGAATCCTTCATCCAACACCTTCCCTTGACTTCATTCGACTTGGCAGAATCTGCACAGATGGAAAGCCATTCTCAGCCCTCAGCACTTTGCCTGGGATCTGACATACTCCTGTTCCTTTTCCTTTTTATGGCAGAGTGAGGGTAAAGATCATTCCTCATGTCTCATAGATTCTCTTTCCAAGTTTACCATAGAACCACATGTTGGGAATTCATAGTTATTACTTATCTATAAATCATGTTCATATTTCACCACACTCATATAATAAATTCAAAATGGTCTTGTTTTGAAAAAATAAATTACTTCATTAACACAGTATGGAAATAATAGACTAAACTGCCTTCCCTTCTTCCCGTTTATTTCCACCCTTCCTTTTATATAAAAAGAAATAGAAAATTCTCATAGAGATGGATATGGGATTCATTGCCACCCAAGTTAAGGCAGTTTTTTCCTCCTTCCCCACCCCCTACATCTGGAGGAAATGTCATTTGAGAGACACCACACTTGTACATCTCCCATTCATGTACATGCAAAGATATCCCCTATCTCTTCAATCTGGAGTGCAATCCATGTAAATAGAGCTTCCTTAAACCACTGTATTACAAGCTACCATCAATGATACAGCTTCCAAATGACTGCAGATGCACACTCTTCACATTGCCAGAGAGAAAATAACTTTGAGCCAGTGTCATTTCAGCAGAGAGCTAACTCAGTGATTTTCATCTGGATGAAATAAGGAAGAACTATCAGGACTTGTCTATTACCCATGCAGGTGAGATAGGAATAGAAACATCCGCTCTATCAAATTGTACAGCCTCATGCTTTAGCACCCTTAGACTCTGGTTCAGTATCGAGATGTCTCAGGCTTTAAATGAAATGTCAAATATAATTTGGCTCAGGATTCCCAAGATATATGATTGCCCTTGGAGAAAACTTGATAACTCAGCATTCTTATGTCAAATGTGTATCTACTTGATAGAGCACTTTATAAAGTTGGTCCTTCTCTGCTCTCCCACGGCCACATAAAAACCCTTAGCTAGTCTGATGAGCTGGACTTTGACTGTTGTTCTAAAGGGCATGTCTTTCCACAAAGAACACTTTTATACACAGGAGGCAAAGGCCACAGGTTCAGATGTCTCTTTGGGATTTAATCTACACAGCATATGACAACCCATCACCGGAAGGCAGAATCCACTTATGTCCCTGGACAAGATGACCATGTCTATGATAAGACATCACACATATTTCCTCCTGCTGAGCTCTTTTATTTTCTAAGATGGTCTTCACTATTACTCCTCTAGCTTTTAGTATTATTTTATTTCATTTGTGGGACAGTTAATTGCAGTCCCCAAATCCAACTTAAACCAAAAGTAAGGACAAATATATAGCATATAATATATAAGCATATATTATAAATTATACTTACATATTATATGATACACATATATTTAACATATATAATATATATCATCTTTTAGTTATTACTTATATATAAGTATATTTCATGTTATATACAGAATCTTTTTGTCTTTGCTAGTATATATATATATGTATATGTACACATATGTATGTGTATATATGCTTATATGTATATTATATATGCAGACTGCTATATGGGTTTGTTTTTCAAGCAAATGAAAATAGAAGCTAAAGTTGGAATAACTGAGGAGATGGGATTCACAAATCAGCTGATGAACAATGGAGATGGAGCAGACACAAAATCTGGTCAAAAATGATACCTGAAAACAAGCATAGTAAAGAAAAAACCTGACAGACTTAACCTGGCATGGTCATAAACATTTTAGTAGAACTTATCTGTCTCACTGACACGTCACACTACCAAAACTCCAAACAAAAATGGAGCAACTGAATCTAAATATGTATGTGAAATGTGTCTCTGTGAGGGCTATGATTCAACTTTCATAACAATGCTGATGACTTCTTAACACTTCAAGAATAGTCATTTATATCCTCATTTCTAATGCTGAGAAAACCAAAGGTTGGTATGATAGGTTAAATTGTGCTCTCCCTTCCTCCCAGACACATCGATGGTCTTAATCCATAATCCTAACCCATCAGGCAGAGTTCTTACTTGAAAATGCAGAGGTTTCAAGTTGTAGAGGTACTTAACTTAAAATGAAGACATTAAGATGGGCTCTGATATAATATGACTTTCATCTTTACTTTTGGCCCTGAGACAGATACATATGAAGACAGAAAGAATGCTATATGAAGACAAGCCTCGACCAATCCATCCACAATTTAAGAAATGCTCCCAGCTCCCAGAAGATACTGGAAGAGAGGCACTTCACTAGTGACTTCAAAGTGCCCACTGTTCCAACAACAGCTTAATTCTAGACTTTCATCTTCCAGTACTGTGCAATAACTAATTGTTTTTTGTTTTAAGACACTCATTTGTAGTTGTCTTGGTACTATTAGGAAACTAATTCAGATGACAAATTATTACCCTTAGCTACAGATGTGAATTTCAGCTCCATGTAACTTCAGAGCTCAAGTGCATGCCACTGTCATAGTGTTTCCAAACTCACTTCACTGGGCTCCAGAGTTCCATGGACATGTGCCTGTAGATCCAGACATCCAATCCAAATTTTAAAACTTTTCATATTTGCATACCAACAGCATTTGGAATGATGAGTTTATATGTAATCATTTTAATGACCATCTGATAATCAAACGCTAAACCACAATTTCCATTCCCAAGTTGATATTTGTGATTTTTTTTAATTTTTCCCATTTTCAAATTCTTTATTCTGTACTGAACTGGCATTCGCAATCTGCCTTAGCAAAGGGCCACCCTGCTAACAGCACTGGCTTAGAGCACAGATGATAATAAGAGACCTTCTGCATGGCAATCAGGGAGCAGAGAATTCTCACCGGGGTCCACGGGAACAAATCGCACACTCTAGTCAATGACAAGCCAGCCTGCTACATTCCCATTCATGGAAATGCACAATAGACAACTTCCCAGAGTCTGGTCCCTTATTTTAGGGCACTCATCCAAATGAATAAATATCTAAATACTTAAAGGGGTGAAATCAGAAAACTAAAAAATCAACAGGAAACCAAAACCTCTTCAAAACAAAAAGGCAAAGTACATATGAAGTTCATTCAATTTAAAAAAATCAATTAGCTTTTCCTTGAGGGATTTGATTTGATTGGGCACATATTATCAAAATAAAAGCATTTCCACATTGATAATTTTTTTTCAGATAGGCACTAACAAAAAAGCGCACGGCAGACAACTCTTACTCCTGTTGAGATATTCTCTTCAATAGAAGAACATGGAGTTTCACTTTCACCTTACAATAGCTAATTCACATGAACTCTCAGCACTGTGGAGACTGTACCAATTACCCACACCAAAATATGAAATAACCAAGTTGATATTTGTGTTAGTGATGGAACTTGTTCCCCATTCATGCTAGTTTAGCTGTCTCAGAATAATGAACAAGATGTAGAAAAGTATATCAATTATGTAAATAACTATTTGGCACAATGTGAAACCCAAATAAACTTACAGATGTGTGTATGAATGGAGGTCATCGTAGCTGGAACAGGAAACTGGAGGTGGAATGAGTCATCATCACACACCTTAAATTAGTAGAACCATGCTGACCTCAAAAGAGCCATTCATAGCAGCCAGTCATAGCCATGACCAATGCAATGATGTGGCTTATAATAGTATCATCACTTGACTAATATTGTTAATATGTATTTTATTTTTTAAGTTTTTTTATTGTGAAAATACCATACAGAGGGGTTACAATTACATGAGCCAGGTAATGAGTACATTTCATATCAAGCATTGTTGCCTCATTGTTTTTCCCCTCCCATCCCTGCCCTCCCATCTCCATGACTATACTCCCCCCACCCCTCGCCGCCAAAGTTGTAAAGTTCTTTTTCAACATAGCATTTTGTACATCTCATTGGTGCAATGGGTCCACCTGTATCCCTATTTAAACAATTTGGGTTTTTTTACCCTTCCCCTTCCCAAATTATACCAACATCAAATACAGTGAAAACAGGGGTTATACTGTGGGGGAGGGACATACAAAGCAACAAAGACATATTTTATAAATATATTAGAAACAATAGCAAGAATGAAAAAAAAACTGGATCAGTAGTAGAGTTTTTGTGTCGCATGCATGAGGCCCTGGTTTCAATTCCTCAGCACTACATAAACAGAAAAAGGCAGAAGTGGTGCTGTGGCTCAAGTCATAGAGTGCTAGCCTTGAGCTGAGGAGCTCAGGGACAGCTCCCAGGCCTAGAATTTAAGCCCTGTAACTAACAAAAAATAAAAAAGGTATATATGCATATTTCTATTGAATTGATAACTTCATCATTTTTAGGATTGGGTTGTTAGAGGCATTGAAATGTTCATTTACTCCTACTCTATATGGACGTTGAGAACTGATTGAGTTGACAATCATGTTTTGTAATCTGCAATGCCCACTACTTCCATTTTACTAGGTAATCAGTTACTTGTGTTTTCTTACAGCACAACCATTTTGAGAGCTACAACCAATATATCACATAGGATTTTCTCTTTATTTTTTTGGTGAGTGGAGGAGAAGGATTAAGAATTGTATGTAGAACATCTTTAAGATTTTTCCCATATAAAATTTTCTTAGGAAAGTTTCACTTATTGAGAATATGCTAAGCATACCAAAAAGGAAGGAAGAGAAACAAAGCCCTTTTTGAGGGAGAATGGGAAGAGTGGGAAAAAAATGATATATTTATCAAAGGCTGGAAGAGTTAATGATGTGAGGGTCCCTTAAGTAGAAGAAATTCCTGTCCAACTTCTCTTTTGATGATTGGGTAATGACTGTTTAGCTGATTAGATCCTTTGAAGAGTTAGATCTGCCAGGCACTGGTGACTCATGCCTTGTAATCCTAGCTACTCAGGAGGCTGTGATCTGAGGATCAAGGCCAGCCCAGGCAGGAAAGTCTAGGAAACTCTTTATCTCGAAGTATCCACCAGAAAGCCAAAAGTGGCATTGTGTCTCAAAGTGCTAGAGCACTAGTCTTGAGCAAAAAGAGCTCAGGGACAGCATCCAGTTCCTTAGTTCAAGTCCTATGACTGGCAAAATAAAAAATGAGTCCTGGAGGATCTAGAACCCAATTATTGGACCCCAAACATGAATTAGAGAGAGAACAGAATTTAAAATTGCAATATTTGCACAAGGCCACTGATTACTAATAAAGACAATAGTTTACCTATTTTACCATTGTCAAGGATATTTTCCCCAAGGCTTTTGTACAAACATTAGTAGATATATTAGTTGAAATGTAGAAAACCCTAATGACATCAACTTTTGATTTCTTGCTAGCTGAACAATGGAATGAATGAAGGCTCAGAGTCTGATTAGACCTGAGTGAAAGTCCATAAAGTAACACATCATCTAGAACATTCAAAGGGTCTACAAACCTACATAATTTCTATTATAATTTTAAATTTTACAAGCCAATACTATGGATCTAAAATACATTTTGTCATCTAAAAGGAACTTGAATATTGCTTGGTTTCAGTTGCCTCCTTTAGTAACTACTAACAGGTTAGCATGAGTTAAACTATTTACCAACTAGCAGTAACCTCGAAAACTGAAGAGCAAAGTCCTGAAGGACAAGACAAATAGATTTATAGACTTAAATAATAATTCTGCAAAACAAGAGAAGAAATGTCACAAGTAGTTCATGATTAATTGCCAACTGAGTCACACAAACAGTAATTGCTTACCCGTAATAGCTTCCTGCATTATTTTTAAGGCTAAAGTTTTAGAGAACATTTTCATACACCTTACTCCGGTCAGTCTTACTGAGAGAGCCAAAATGAGACAGTGGTCATTGGAACCTGATCAGTCACCAGATAAAGTTTGCTACCAGTGTTTGCCATACCCCCTGGCAACTGGATCCAAGTTTTGGCCCCTTTCTCTCCCCTAGACCCAAATATCTCCTGTGCCACATTTTGGAAAGGCTTCACCAAACCTCTTTCACTCCTCTGTTATATCTGCCCTGAGCTCCTTCCCTCTTCCTGCGGGATGAAACCCCATTTGCTCTTCTAGAGCCCACTTTTCACATACCTCTTGCCTGGAGCATTCCTGTCTCCTCCTGCACAATTCCATTTAGTAATTATTAACAGTGTCCACAGTGTTGGCATTTCCATTCTTGTTCTAGTGTCTGGGCTAAAACAGAAGACAATGAAGTATTCATGTAGAACTTGTGGGTGGTGATGGGAGGGAAAAACTGGGAGAGTGACCAAAGGGGTAACATTGATCTAAAAGAAATGTACTCTTCAGTATGGTCTTGTTTGTGTTCATTTGGGTAAATGCCCAAAAGTGGGACTGCTGGGTCATAGAGAAGCTCTGTGTGGAGTCTTTTGAGGAACCTCCATACTACTTTCCAAAGTGGTTGAACAAGTTTACACTCCCAACAACAATGCAGTAGGGTTCCCTTCTGTCCACATCCCCTCCAGCATCTGCTCTTATTAGAGTTCTTGATTATAGCCAATCTAACTGGGTTGAGGTGGTATCTCAATGTTGTTTTGATTTGTATTTCTTTTATGGCTAGGGATGTTCAGCACAACCATGTTTATTGCAGCATTATTTACCATAGTTAAGATATGGAACCACCCCAGATGCCCCTCAGTAGATGAATGGATCAAGAAAATGTGGTATATATACACAATGGAATTCTATGCCTCCATCAGAAAGAATGACATTACCCCATTTGTTAGGAAATTGAAAGACTTGGAAAAATTATATTAAAAGAAGTAAGCCAGGCCCAAAGAAACATAGGTCCCATGGTTTTCCTTATTTGCAATAACTAGTATATGTCTGAGACAAGCAGAAACAGTCAGATAAGTTGATGTTAGGTGAAATTAACCCCAAGGTAAGGACTCAAATGTTTTTTCTTTCTTGCTATTGTTTCTAACATATTTACAAGATGATTTTTTTGTTGCTTTGTATATCCCTCCTCCACTGTATAACCCCTGCTTTCACTGTATTTGAGGTTGGTATAATTTGTGGAGGGGAAGAAAAAAAAAACAAATCGTTTAAACAGGGGTACAGGTGGACCCATTGCAACAATGAGATGTACAAGACGTTATGTGGAAAAACGAACTTTATAACTTTGGCCAGGGGACGGGGGTGGGGGGAGAGGGCGAAGGGGGAGATGGAAAGGGATAGGAAGGGGAAACAAAGGTGGAGGCAACAATGCTTGATAAGAAATGTACTTATTATCTTGCTCATGTAATTGTAACCCCTCTGTACAGTATTTTCATAATAATAATAAAAAAGAAATGTACTCTTACCTGGCACAGTGACTCATGCCTGTAATTCTAGCTACTCAGATGGCTGAGATCTAAGGATTGCGGTTCAAAGCCAGTTCTGGCAGAAAAGTCCCCGTGAGACTCTCATCTCCAATTAACCACCTAAGAACAGAAGAGGATGTGTTCCTTCCTTTGCATATCCCTAAATCACCAGCACCTGCTCTTGATAAAGTAAAGGTTTAGGGATTCCAAGGTGGACAGAAACACCTGCTGCCTGTCAGGCTGTCAAGTAGAGCATCTCTGGGACCACACTTGGCTGTCTCTCCATAGTCATCATTTCCAGTCAATACTGTGCTCCCAGAGAGAATCCTGTGAGCCCTGGAATCATTATGGAGATCACTTTTCATCTTCCCAGCTCTACTTGTCTTCCAAAGGCCCACAGAGAGGGATGAGAAACTCCATACCTGGGGATGTGCATCATAGTTTATTCACCCTTTAGTCTGACAGTGTCTGCCTGTCACTTGTGTCCAGATGACAAATGCACTCAATATGAAAACAGAAACTCCCAAGTCATATTTTACCAAATTGAGTTCTTCAGACACCCAGGTTCATGAGCTCCCAGTGAAATTCCTACAGGAGAACTTGAAGGTCAGAGGGGTAGGGGCAAGGAAGCTGATTTGGAGGATTTTTCTGAATAAATTGCTTAAAGGATTTTTTTTCTTATTTTCTATTACTGTGTAAAGAACTTTCTCCAAATAATAGTGGCTCAAAATGACTATTTGATTTGATTTGCTTTGGTGAGTGGGGAATCTAGGAAAGACTAGACGGAGCAGCAGGACTCTTCACCATGAAACACAGTAGGATGGGCTGAAGGGGGTGGGGATTGGGGCAGCTGAGACAGGAGAAGTCACATCCAACATGGTAGCTTTGGTTATTTCTCTGAAGCCTGGACTGATATTCCTGGCAGTTGATTTTAACTGATGGCTGGGAGCCCAGCTGTGGCTATGGGGCTGCAGAGCTGACACCTGATCTCTCAGTAGGGCTTGAGCTTCTGACAGCAGGTGGCCAGGATCCAAAGTAAGTATCCCAAGGGCAAAGCATGCCAGAAGACTGACGCAGATGCTGTGACTTCTAATCTCAGGTATTCCAGAACATTATTTCTGCCAAGTTTTACTAGTCAAGCAAATCACTAGAGGAAAAGAATTAAACTCTTATCTCTCAATAGCAAAAACAGCAAAGAATCTGCTGTCATTTTTATCTACCACTTGGATGCTGAGATGCATTCCACGTGAAGGCATCATGATTCCTTCTCCAGCTATCTTCATCTCCAATTTGTAAATGTGGATATTACATGGGATGGATATGACAGTGAAAGATAGCCAGGTATTTTTTATGCCAAGAGTCAATCAACCATTACCATGTGACTGTATCATTACCTCTCTCTGTGCCCTGGGAAATGAAGAATGTTCCCAGGTTGCAGGAAGGTAGACTGGGTAAATGAAAACCAGCCTATGTGTTTGGTATGAAGCTATTTTTCTAAATATTTACACATAAACATAGACATATATGTTAATGAATATGTGTATACAGATATACCACGTATAAATATGTGAAACACAGATTTAATTAATTAGCTGTATACAATTCAGAAAATCTGGCATGTATTCCATGGTGACAAGAATTCTCTGGAACTGGAGGGCTAGACTGCCTTTGGATGGGGTGAATATTCTCTGGTGCTCCAGCATTCATGTATGACTCAGGCCAGAACCAGGTAGACAACAGATATTTCTTTACCCCACATGCAACTTTAGAGAGAGGACAGATGCTGGCTTTAATAGTATGTGTTCAAGTCCTAAACCGATGCTATGAGATTTTAAAAAAGTTACTTAACATTAGCATCGCTGTCTGATTAACAGGGAAACTATCAGTGACCTCCCTTGTGTGAGGATTAAAGAAACTCTTATGCATTTTAAATATTAATATGCTAATAAATCAATGTATGTAGTATAGTGACTTAGTATTATAATTTTCACAATCATACAAAGAATCCAATGAGATGATGAATATAAGATTGCTCTGGAAATATATAGGCACTGCACACAAAACTAGAGTCTTACATTTTTATTGTATACAGTACAGAAGATTTGTGATGGGTAATTTGTTGAGTCCTCTTTTATATATGTCAGGGTAGGTAGAAAACTTACATCTATTTGTTCTAAGTTTATACTGTTTTTTTCATGATTATTAGCTACATTTCACCAAGTTCTCTCCTGAATTAAAATTATACAAAAGATGCCACATCATCTTTTCACATAGTTGAATTTCCTCATTTCTCTGAACTTCCTATAGAACTTATTTTCTGTGTCCTGCATTGATACCCCCATTAGTTTGTCACCTAATTAACATATTCTTCCTTCCCACAGCATGGGTCAGCAACTGTTCAGAAGGCTCAAAGTTCCATAAAGACTGACAGCCAGCTCCTACAAGACATGTGCAGATTTGTGTGTATGTATCTAGGCACTATATGTATAACTGTGTTCTGTTATCTCTTTGTATACAACACATAATATGACCTCTTATTTCTCTATCATGTTATCATTTACTAGGTGGTTATACAGTCTTTATATTAATTGGCCCTCCAAGACACTGGGAAATAGACTACTGTTTAGAGATACAGTGTCAGAATTTTTCACTTTTAATCTATTATTTAATGTAAATTGTATTGTAAAGATGATGTACTGAGCAGTTATAGTTACATGAGTCAGGTAATGAGTACATTTCTTTTTGAAAAGTATTACCCTCTCCCTCATTTTCTCCCACTTTCCCCCTCCTGGCCCCCGACCCCCAGAAGTTGTAAAATTCATTTCCAATATAGTGTCTAGTAAGTATCACTATTGAGTTGTTTCACCCTTTGCCCCACCACTTCTGTGAATCCCTTTCCCTTCCCCAAAACAGATAAACTTATATACAAGACAAAAGATACACAAATAAAAAACAATAACTTTAGGGAATAAACCAAGAGGGAAAAAGAAAGAACTAGTGTTGTATGAAAGGAGAGAAGGTTAGCACTCCCCTTGACAAGGCTGGAAGAGGCCCTTAGGCCTGACAACATGCATACAGTTAAGGCATTGCCACCTTACTTCGGGGCATCTAACCATAGTTTCTATATGTGTGTGTGTGTGTGTGTGTGTGTGCTTTTTTTTATCTTTTTTAATCTTTTGGTCCTTTTTCTTTTATTCTTTTCATTTTTTTTCTTTCTTTCTTTTTTTGTGTGACTTAATTGCTGTTCTGCTCATCCCCAGATATATACCCGTCATCGATTATTAGACCTTATCCCCCACTGTGTACATATTAATACAGAAATTTACTACTCAATTCACATCCTCTTAGGCTTAACTTCTTTAATAGCAGTATTATCTCTTTATACCTATATAATGATCAAGTAACTAATTTTAAGAATTTTTAGTTTTTAGTTTTTCATGTCTCCTTTCTATCCATTCCCTCCACTCATCCTATCCTATTCTTATCTCAATTATCATTTTATGCATAATTTTTATGTGTTTCACTTTTAAATTTTTGTTTTTCCATTTTTCTTTTATCACTCTGTCCAATCCATTTCCCTCTCTGAGATTAGGACTTGGTTAAATTCACTCTCCTTTTACCTCTCCACATCCCTCTAATCCTATTTTCCCCACATTTCTCCCTAAACCTAATAATTTCTGGTTTGCCAAATTCTTCTTTGCTGTTCTTAGCCCATTAATCCATAGTTGTTTGATGTTGAGTAGATTTTATCTATTGAACCAGATTCTATCTGCAGCCATTATTACTGTGCATCTACAGGACTCTGGTTGATGTTTGCCATAAAATAATGTTTAGGACAAAATTGGTGTTGCTTTCATACCAAATGGGCAGAACGAGCCAGAAAAAAAATAAAAGAAAAATGTCAAGTCCGTGCATTTCAACTCCCACTCATGATAATCAGGTGACAGAACAGTTAAATAATCCAGAGGAGAGTTCCTGAAAAGCTCTACAAACTCTACTGGTAAACATGGTGAATGAAAAGATTGAAAACCTGCAAAAGACTCAGTGTGAGCATGATAGGGAGTGAGAGGAGACAAACCAAAGATTAATACAGGAATCTCGTGAGTGTAAGGATGCTACTCAAAGATTAATACAGGAATTGCATGAGTAGGTTGAGAACAGTCAAAGAGAAATAAAGGAATTGTGTGACCAGGCTGAGAACAGTCAAAGAGAACTACAGGAATTGCATGAACATGAGGAAGCTAATCAAAGAGTAATAGAGGAATTGCAAGAGTGGGAGGAGAATAGACAAAGATCAATAGAGGCATTCATGGAATCCATAAACAGACAGCTGAAAGAATTCAGGGAGACCCCAAAGGGAACGCTGAATGGATCCCGACCAAAGGAATGGGAGTCCAAGGAAACCATAACCAATCAACTAAGTTATTTGAGAATAAACACTGAACACCAAATTAAGGAAGTAAAGAATTTCATACAATATCTAAAACCAAGCTCCAACAAAGAATTTGAAGCCATCAAAGATGACCAATTAGAAGGAAAAGAAATTCTTAAAAAGTAGAGTCTTGACGGTTAGACCATGCCAAAGGTCGAATCTTGGGGATTGAAGACAGCTGAGATATTACAGAGAAAGAACATACAACAATCCAAGACAAATCCAAAAAATATGATAGATCTATTCAACATTTGGAAGACACCATCAGAAGTCCTAATCTAAGGATAATGGGCATAGAGGAGCACCTAGAGACAGAAATTAATGGTCTAGGAAATTTGTTTAACAGGATCCTAGCAGAGAACTTTCCCAACATGCAAAAAGATAGGCCTATTCAGATACAAGAAACTTTAGAACCCCAAATAGACCAGAACAGAACAGGACATCCACCATCACATTATAATCCACACAGGATCAATTCAGACCAAGGAAAAGATCCTTAAAGCTGTCAAGGAGAAAAGATCAATCACCTATAAAGGGAAACCAATTAGAATCACCTCAGATTTCTCAGCAGAGACAATTAAAGAAAGAAGAGCCTGGAATGATGTATGCCATGCCCTAAAGACAAACAACTATCAACTAAGAATACTGTACCCAGCTAAACTCTCCTTCATAACCGAAGGTCAAATAAAAACCTTCCATAGCAAAGAAAAACTGAAACAATATATCTCCACCAAACCAGCCCTACAAAAGATACTTAAAGATGTCCTACACAGAGAAAACCAAGAAGACCACAATAAAGGCCAAGAAACCACACCCAAACTGAGAATTCAAGAAACATAGGAAGAACCCAGTTTTCGCAGCCCCCAAGAAGGTGGATAACATGGCAGAAACTACCAAAAAACCTCTCAGTCCTAACTCTCAACATTAACGGACATAACTCTCCAATTAAGCGACATAGACTGTCTAGTTGGATTAAAAAGCAAGATCCTCCTATCTGCTGCCTTCAGTAGTCACACCTTGCCCATTAAAAACAAGCATATTATGAAAGTGAAAGCCTGGAACAAAATCTACCAAGCAAATGGCCCCCATGAACAGGAGGGAGTTGCAATCCTAATATCAGATAAAATGACTTCAAATTAAAATTAGTGAGAAGATTTGCATTTCTTTTATGGCTAGAGAGGTTGATCATTTTTTCATGTGTCTATTGACCATCCTTCTTTCTTCTTCAGAGAAGTTTCTCTAAGTCTTTAGCCCACTTATTTATCAAGCAGTTGTTTCTTTGAAGATTTGTTGTTGGGGGATTTAATTTTTTGAGTTCCAGTATATTTTATATATGAGACCCTTGTCCATTGTATGGCTAGTGAAGATCTTCTCCCAATCTGTGGGCTTTCTATTGATCTTGCCAGCTATGTCCTTTGCCATGCAGAAGCTCTGCAATTTCATGCAATTCCATTTGTCCAACCTTTCTTTAATTTGTTGTGTTTCTGGGTCTCTATTAAGACAATTTCAGCCTGTGCCAAGGAGACCTAGATTGAGATACCACCTCACCTCAGTTAGAATGGCTATAATCAAGAACTCTAATAACAACAGTTGCTGGAGGGGATGTGGACAGAAGGGACCCCTACTGCATTGTTGGTGGGAGTGTAAACTTGTTCAACCACTTTGGAAAGCAGTGTGGAGGTTCCTCAACAAACTCCACATAGAGCTCCCCATGACCCAGCAATCTCACTTTTGGACATTTACTTGAATTGTCACAAACAAGACCATACTAAAGCTACCAGCACAACTATGTTTATTGCAGCA
>NW_012267241.1:3717437-3746678 GCF_000151885.1 Dipodomys ordii
TTTTCTTTCTTGCTATTGTTTCTAACATATTTATAAGATATTTTTTGTTGCTTTGTATGTCCCTCCCCAACAGTATAACCCCTGTTTTCACTGTATTTGATGTTGGTATAATTTGTGGAGGGGAAGGGAAAAAGCAAATTGTTTAAATAGGGATACAGGTAGTCCTATTGCAACAATGACATGTACAAGCAAGGAGATGTACAAGATGTTATGTCAAAAAATGAACTTTACAACTTTGGCTCGGGGGTGGGGAGATGGGAAGGGATGGGAAGGGGAAACAAAGGAGGAGGCAACAATGCTTGATAAGAAATGTACTCATTACCTTGGCATTAAAAATTTAAATTTAAAAAAAGAAATACAAATTGAAACAACATTAAGATTCTACCTCACCCCAGCTGGAATGGCCAATTTCATGAAAACTAACAACAATAGATGCTGGTGGGGATGTGGCCAAAAGGGAATGCTAATGTACCACTGATGAGAATGTAAACTCATTCAACATCTCTGGAAAGCAGTATGGAGGCTCCTCAAAAGATTAAACATAGAGCTTCCCTATCACCCAGAAATCCCACACCTGGGCATTTACCCAGATGACCACAAACCAGCCCACACTAATGCCACCAGCACAACCATCTTCATTGCAGAATTGTTTACCATAGGCAAGATATGGAATAAACCCAGATGCCCCTCAGCAGATAAATGGATCAAGAAAATGTGGTTATATATACAATGGAATTCTATACTTTCATCAGAAAGAATAAAATTGCCCCATTTGCAAGGAAATAGAAAAACTCAGGTAACAATTATTTTATGTGAAGTTAGCAAAAAAAAAAATAAGCTGCATAGTTTCTCTCATTTGTGATAACTAGAATGTACCTGTAAATCTACAAGTAACACTTTACTGATTGTAAAGACAAAAAATTCACTAGGGCATGATGAATTATACATGTTTCTAGACATTCACCCAATGAGACCAAAGGAGGATATTTTCTTTAAGTCATGGAACTTGAACTCTGAGCGTGGGCGCTGTCCCTCAGCTCTTCAGCTCAAGGCTAGCTCTCTACCACTTGAGCCACAGCATCACTTCTGGTTTTCTCATGGTTTATTGGAAATAAGAGTCTCACAGACTTTCCTGCCCATGATGGCTCTGAACCATGATTCTCAGATCTCAGCCTCCTGAGTAGCTAGGATTACAGGCGTGAGCCACCACCACCTGGTGAGGATATTCTTATGAGAGGATCACAAAGGCTCAATAGCTATGTGTGTGTGATCATGCAAAATAATATTTATCAAACTAAACTCCAAGAAATGGAAACAAGAGTTCTTTTTTTCTTTATTGCTGGCTTTGTTTTCTTTACCTTTTGCCATATTTGTAAGCGTATCTGTTTGGGGGAGGGAAAGGAGGGCACAGAAAGGGTGGGACAAAGGATGAACAAATGCAACAGTGATACTCACTAGATATTATGTTGAAAATAAACTATACAACTTGTGTGTGGAGATAGGGGGATTGGGAGAGAGGGAGGGAAGAGGTGACATTGCTCAAAAAGAAATGTACTCATCATCTGATGTATATAATGGCAATTCCTCTGTACATCACCTTTACAATAACAATAATATATATACATATATTTAAAACAGTGTTTATGTAGCTAAAATGTTCAAGCATCATGTTAACTGGCATCTTGTCCTTGCTGTGTTACCACATAATAAACAGTATCCCATGGTGAGCCCCCCACCATGATAGGGGCAGAAAGAAACCAGATAGGCCCACGCTCACTCCTGCATAATAATCCACCCATGCAAGAACAGATACATCCTTGCAAGACCTAAACCACTGTCCAAGGCCAGCATCAATACCTTCATGATGCCTCATGTTCTACTTATCTCCTATAAAGGCCTCACCACTTCCAAAATATTCCTTTGAAAGACTGAGCTTCAATGTGAGTTTTGTTGGGAACAAGGCACATTCAACCATAGCATCACTGGTACTGTAAGTTCAAGCTTTGGTTTCCCCTGGTTTAACCTCAGTCCTTAGCCATTTCTAATCTATCCAATTCTAATTACAGTGCCAAGGACCTACCAGGAAACATTTGTTGGATAAATTAATGAAAGAAAGAATGCTTAAGACAGATGATAAACATGGAAGCATATTGTATTTTCTTTTATATTCTATATACATAAGAACTGCAATAATATTACATTTACCAAGAACTAAGACAACATATCTGAGTATGACTTTGACAATCTATCTGGATATGTTCTCTAGGGCTCCTAAAGAGATCCCATTCCCCAAACAACCATTTCGTCTCTCTAAAGATTCTTTCTGGTGCATTATATATACTCTAATGAGCAAGTAATTATGTTGTAAAGGAGAAATTTTAAAAAATAATGAGTACTTAAAAAAAAGATTCTGTACAGGTGCTTCAAGAGCCAGATCCAACGTGTGAATGCTGTCGTTAGAGAATGGTCTTTCAAGGCACTATTGGCTCATGGACGAAAATGGTTTATTTGTATGAGGGACTGCAGCAGTATTGTGAAGGATAGATTTAAAAAACTGTTAAGGGAAATGAACTCCAAGAAAGGGACACAAGTTTATTTTTTTTCTTTTGATATTGTTTCTAACGTATTTATGAGGTACCATGTGATTTTTTTTGTTGCTTTGTATGTTCCTCCCCCATGGGATAACCCCTGTTTTCACTGTATTTGATGTCGGTACAATCTGGGGAGGGGGAAGGGATAAAACAAAATGTTTAAATAGGGATACAGGTTGACCCATTGTAACAATGAGATGTACAAGACACTATGTTGAAAAATGAACTTTACAATTCAGGCGGGAGGGGGGGAGTGTAATTGTGGAGGTGGGAGGGAAGGGATGGTAGGGGAAAAACAAGGAGGGGATAACAATGCTTGATAAGAAATGTATTCATTACCTTGCTCATGTACCTGTAACCCTTCTACAGTATTTTCACAATAAAAAAACATAAAAAAATAATAATGAGTACTCAAAAATGTTAGCCAAGTCACTTCTGAGTGGATGATCTATTTGGCACCTATTATATTAGAAACTTCTGCAAGTAAAATTAATATTAGAGATACAACCAACTTGAAAACAACCCTAGGATTCTTTTGGGTCTAAACTTACTCAAAAGCTCAAATCTTTAGAAACTATGACTGTGGCCAGTGATAATTTTTTCCCAACACACTTCAAGTGGTTCAAACATTACTCAGGAGTGGTGTTTTTTGTTTTGTTGTTTTTTTTTTAATCAATAGGATTTCCCTCAATTAGTTTGCTAAGTAAGTCATCAATGGAATTTACCCTCCAATGAAACTGAACATAAGTGGGAAAGTGGTGAGAATCTGGACATTAAATCCTGATTCTACTCTAGAAAGGTCTAGAATACATAGCTTTAGGAGGATAGAGCCTTATAGGACTCTGCTGTCATGAGGAAAATTTCAAAGAGAAGACTTCAAATTTGAGAGATAGGGACACTGAACACTCTTATTTTAAAAGAAAAGAAAAGCCCTAAGTACAGACAATGCTGTAGTTCCACCAGCATTCTCTTTCTGCAGCCTTCTCTCAGAATTATAAACCACTCACTACTAGACGGGTGAACCAAAGCCTTAGGTTTCAGTGATGCTTGTACTTAACAGCTGTGTGAGCATTATCCAGGCTTTCCTTTCCTGTAAACTTCAGCAGGTCTATTTAAAAAGTGACAAAGAAACTAAGGACGTCTCTCAGGACCCTCTTATCTCTGAAGTTCCTGGAATCAATAAGACTGTTCCTCTGTGCTGTTCACAAGTTTTCTTAATAGCCAACTTGGTAGAAACAAATTCCCCTCTTAGTGGAAAAAAGGAGCAGGAATAGGGTGTGAGATGCTTCAGGCTGACCTCTCATTGTTTTAAGGCTCTCATTGTTTTAAGGGTCTGTTGTTGCTAATGGTAGAACTTACGAATGGTGCTTCTTCACTCTGTATATCTTTGGGGTTAAGGCCGTGCTTAGAAGATTGATACCCAGGTATAGGAAAAGGAAAGGCAATCTGCTTTTAAATTAAAAAAAATATATCGAAGAAAGGATTATATAACTTTCAAAGAGCTCATTAACATGTACAGTATTCAAAAGAACCACCTAATTCATTAATTTATTCCCCCATTCTTCAAACATATATATGTATATTTAGTTCTATATGCACATAATTAATAGGCTAAAAATATAACTGATTACTATTCAAAACATATTTTGTAATTTTAAAGGAAGTTTCATTTTAGTTTTACTGAATAGCCTTGATACATATAAATATCTGTGCATATATGAAGTTAGTATTATTTCTGTTTAAATATAGAACAAATCTCAGAGATGCTTACGAGAGCCCAATAATTATTGGAGCTAATTCACTCAAATGTACAATAAAACACAGACTTTATTATTCTTTGTAATATTACTTGTTATGCATCTATTTCTTTTGTACTTCCTATTAAATCATATATGTGACCATCTGCTCTTATTTTTACCCTGTCCAGTAAGTGGCAGTGAGCTTGACCATATTATTGCCCCTTTTTCTTCATTTGGTTATTTGTAAATGAAAGTCCTATAAAAGTTCAGGCTCTGACCAGAAGTATTTGAATGTGAGTTTCTTTTGAAGGCAAATACACTAGCATCCCTGGATCACAGATGAAACAGCTGAAGTTGGATCTCTGCTCTGACACTAGTTTCCTATCAACCTCTCCAGGCCTCAGGCCTGACACCTGTCAACAGGTAGGAATTCCTGCCCAGCACAATACAATTTTGTCTCTAATGTTGAGTGGAATATATAGAAATACGTCAAAAGCCAAAAGTGAACCCATGAATATGTGCTATGGTTATAGTGGTTCTAAATATGTGGCTAAGAGAACAGATAATAGCCAGTGCTGGCTTGGATGCAGGCTTGGGGATCAGGCAAGTCCAGAAGAGAGGGATTTGGATCGATTTCCTAAGCAAAGACACAAAGTCCATAAGCAGCTCCGTGCTTAGAAAATAAGGAACAGTTGGTCTCACAGCTTGGCCAGGCAGGAGGATTGGCATAGATCCTCAGATCATCGTGTTCTGCCTGGTGAATTGAGTGGGCCTCACCAGGGGCTGGAAGTTAGCCTCCTTCTGGCTGTGGAAATGCAGGGGAGGTTGTGACCACCTGTTCTCTCAGGATGTCGCTGAACCTTTTGTACATTTTTCTGCAAAGGCAGAGCCCAAACCAGGCCCTTGGCAAAGTCACAAACAAAAGCCATCTTTTGCCTTCAGTCTCCCTCATTTCTACACATCTTCCCAAGTCTAGCCACATAGTGCTCTCAAAAATGCCCAGTAGCCACTAATAGCTCACGTTCCTGATGCAGGAGTCCCACAAAATAGCCTGCAGGGACATTCCCTTACACCACAGCTGTCTCTACCTCCCCCCCCTGCACAAATTCACAGAAAATAGACTACCTTTTCACACCCCTATCTGCAACTTTCCAGCTGGGAAATTCAACAGATAAATAGCCCACTCTGAAGAGCTTATAAAAGATGATCAAATTAAGAGCTAACTCCCCTTTAAAAATGATAGAATGTTAACAATAGGCTGTCTTAAGTAATCCCTTCTCAAAATGATGAAGAAATAATGAACACTAAATACACTGTCTACAGGAAAATCAATGGAATCACAAGGTCATTGTCTTGACTATACTTCTAAGCAGAAGGATTAGCACAAGAATTATCCAGATTCTCCACTAAAACATCTCATTTCTGAACTGTGATAATGGAATCTATAAACAACCAATAGACAGATCTGAAAGGCATTCACACACACACACACACACACACACACACACACACAATGGGCTCTGTGAACCTGAAAGAGCATACAATATTTATGAGACCAGTGTCTATGGCTGACATCAATGGACATATAGAAAGCTTAAAGTGACATACAGCAATTCAAGTCATGCATTTGTATTCATTCTTTTTGATAAATTGTAAACAAACCAAGAACCACTATCTTGTCTCAACCCTCAAGAGGTCACTAACCCTTGGAACTCAACTCCTCCTTTAGAAAAATCAGAGTTTAGAATCTACCTAGTTGTTCTACATGTGGGCCCTGCAGAATGTCCCAAACTATTATAATGGTCATGCATTTTTAAAGAACAATTGGCATTCATTTTTAGGGGAACTATATCTTCATCACTTTGTGTGGTAATAGTCCACATCAAAGTAGATTCTTTCACTTTCTTTATTGTAAAGATGATATACGGAGGGGTTACAGTTACATTAATAAGGAAATGAGTATGATACTTATTGAACTTTGATACCCCTCCCTCATTTTCTCCCGCTATATCTCTCTTCCAACACCCTTCACACCCCCAAGTTGTAACATTCATTTCCAACATAGTGTCTTGTGAGTATCACTGTTGCATTGGTTCACCCTTTGTCTATTGTCTCACTATTTCTGTGATTCTTCCCATCCCCAAATCAGATAAACTTATAGACAATATGAAGGACACAAAAATCAAAAACAGTAACAACAGAAGGTAAACCAAAGGGGGAAAATGAAAGGAAAAAAACCCTCTTATTTCTGTATCTTGTAGTGGATTTCTATTAGTATCATTTTATAAGGTCACATGTACATAGCTATTGAGCTACTGTGATCCTCTGCTACAACAAATGCTGGATATCAGGCAGACTAGATTTCTTTGGCTCTGGCTTACTTCACTTAATATGATTTTTTCCCAAGTCTTTCCATTTCCTAACGAAGGGAACTATGTTCTTCTTTCTGATGGAAGCAGAGAATTGCATTGTGCATATATACCACATTTTCTTGATCCATTCATCCACTGAGGGGCATTTAGGTTGATTCCATATCTTGGGTATGGTAAATAACAGTGCAATGAACATAGTTTAAGAAGACACAAACACAGGAAGAGATTTATTAGAGAATATACCTATGAAAGATGAAGAGGGAAAAAGCAGAAATTGGCATGGAAAAAGTTTATTCTGACCATGATGTGTTTGGAACCTGTAAAAGGAGAAAAGAATGAAGGAATTGGGTAGAAAGGACCTTGGACAATAGTGTAGTCATGAAAGATCTGAAGCAGGCCATTGTAGAGGCCATGATTCATTAGAGCTCATTAGAGGAATTCTTCATCTTGAAGATTTCAGGACTGGCTTGGTTTGAGAATTCCAACTGTTACTAGTCATTCACTGGGTGCAGCCCAGTGAAAAGAATGGCTTTGGTATCAAGGCCATTCAATTGCATGTAGCAACTGAATGCTGTCAATCAACAATGTCCCATCAACAGTTTGTCTACCATGACCATCACAAAATGGGACTCTCAGACACACAATGCAATTCATAAAGAAAAGAAATGAAACATTAACTTGGAAGAATGCATTTCTTGCTCTGTGATGAGTAAGATAAAAAGGTAGATATTTACTAAATACCTTCTGGGACTCACACTGTGAGTATACAGCTTACATTACTAAAGAAAACAGATACTTCCCTGTCCTTAAATGTTAGAAACGGTGCAATTGTTGGAAATAATTTGACATTTAAAATTAAAAGATGTATATGTCGGCACACATGTATATGACAATATTTTCATGTCACAGAATCTAATCTGCTTGTATGTCTTGCACTTTGCTATTTTCACTTCTGCTCTGCTCTGTTCTGGTTTTTTATAATGCTGGAATTGAATCGATTTCATGCCTGACTAAAAGGTTATAAGCAGTATTTTGAAAACGTAATTTTAGCGAATATTCTCTAAGGTTTTTCTTACCCTTTCAAATCAATGACTCCATCACTCTAGGCTTTTTATTGTCCCTCAAACTCCTCTAAACTACTTACCAACTATTAATCTTTATTTAAAGTTGGGCCCTTTGTAATCATATAAAGAGTCAAACTGATCTTGCACAACCAAAGAAGTTTCTACATCTGGAATGATTTTGGCTACAATCTATAATATTACTTCTATCACATCCTTTCTACCTTCTTCCATTAGTGACCTTGTTGAATAGCTTTGAAATATTCGTGCTTTTTCTTTAAATGGTACATTTTGTTCTTTACTCTTAGAGAAAAATCCATTTCCCCCCAACACTACAACTTCACAAAACAAACATTTGTATGACACACTCAAAAACAAAATGTGGACTATGCATTTCCCAAGAACATCTTCTCTCCCTGTCATTTCTCCCCTGCTAGAATCTGGTTTTATCTAAGATCATAGTGCTTGTACCAAAAGTGTTTTTTCCTGCAGAATAAAGTTACTTTAAAAATAGAGCAGGGTAAGAGATAAAAAAGAATAGCACTTTCAGATAAGTATATCATACTTTTCTGGTTATATGGACAAATTGGACCAATGATGTTTTTCTATTTATTTCTATTTATTTATGTTTGGTCATTTGCTAGTAGAAGGGAATTCAAAGTCATAAAAGAAAAAAGAAGACATTTTTGTAACGTATGTTATAAAGAATGCAATAATGATGTTCAAAGAGGTGTAAACACTCCCTTCTGTGCATTAGGTAATGTGGCACATGGAAATACAATAGAATCTGAGCTAGAAAATGATTACTGGAGTCCAGCTTCTCTCCCTTACAGAAAGAGATGATGACCAAAGACCTGTATTCTCCACCAAAGAATTTACAAGGCATGCAACATGAATTCATGAGGATCATAAGTAAATAGAGAAAAGGGTTTGCATAAGACTTATATAAGGAATATGAAAAATGTAGCTCCTGGGAACTCAGGAGACAGCAGCTCAGTGTCTTTATGCATTGCCAACAGCTGCCTCTGACAACTAAGAGAGAAAAAAAAGATTCAGAGTCTTAAGGGAGAAATGGTAGCATCTTACTGCAGGCTTAAGGTAGGTTCCAGAGCCCATGAGGAGAGAATCCTGACAATTATACCTCTTTGTAAGCAACTAAAAATAATTCAATGTAAGTAAAAGAATAATAGTTTGAAACCTATATACTCTGCTTTCAATCTATGATCTTGGTCAAGTTTCACTTTACATAAATCTCAATCCCTTCATGTAGTTTTCAGAAAGTCCATCTGTCCTATATTCATACCATTCTTATATTATCAAAAGATATAAATCAGGTAATAGAATTTTAGAAACATTAGAGTTCCTTAGACATGAATATTTCATTCCACAAGCATATACTGAGACCTTCTGCTTAGATCTAGGAATATAATTACGAATTGCCTGACTGAGCCACTTCAACTGTTTGCAATGAAACTAACTGGGAAAAGAGGTAAGTAGGGTTTCACAGAAGAGGATATGCATGCAATTTATTGAAAGACATAAAATAGCTCACCAATCACAAAATATAGTAGAGTTGGAATGTAGACTTAAAAGAAAAATCTAGGACTAGGAATATATCTTAGTAGTAGAATAAATGTTTAGCATGTGTAAGGTCCTAGGTGCAGTACTCACAACCAAAAAGGGAGAAAGAAAAGTTGGAAAAAAGGAAGGAGGGGAGGGAGGGAAAAAAAGAGGAGGGAGGGAGGGAAAAAAAGAGGAGGGAGGGAGGGAGGGAAGTAGGGAGGGAGGGAAGAAGGAAAAAGGACTCCAAAATATATATGTCTGGAACTGGGTCCATAATGAATGTGGTATATATTCTTCTTCTCTAGACAGACAATCAGTATGAGGAGGTATAACCCACACTGCACAGGAGAAGCGTGTCGGTGATGTTGGTGCAGCAGTCAATGAGAAAAACCTTAGCCAGGAGTTGAGAATCATACTTCAGAACAAGACACGAGCTAATAGGAGGGCCCAAGGGCACATGGAAATTCAGGAAGGAAAAATGGCCAGGTTATATGAGTGCCAAGAGCCCTGCAAATCTGTTTCATGCAGGTGAGAGTGGAAAATAAAAATGGTTTGTGAATGGTTTTCAATGGAGACCTAATGAGTTTATTCTTTATCCTGCAGGTAGTGACTCTCAGAATAAAGTGTACCAAGCAGACAAATGGTAGCATTAGGAAGAATAATTCTGGCAGCACCGAACTTGATACACTGAAGCAGGAAAGACTGCTTAGTTGTTGCAGACATAAAGCATCACTGACTGATGTGGACCAGACAAAATGAAGAAAGAAATGGAAGAAACAGCTATCTTTTTCTCATCAGTCAAATAGTGATGGTTTTTTATCATAGTATCAACTCAGGGTCTTACTGAAGATGAATTTATTTCATTTAAAAATTTTAATACCAAGCAGCTGCTCTTGTTTGAATGTATATCCCCTGGGAAACTCATATTGAAATCTCATCCTCACTGTGGTGATATTAACATGTACAATATTTGAGAAAATGATCAAATAACTCAATTGGTGTCATATATATTTGTCATATTGTAATATGCATAGTGTATATTGTATATGTTATGTTTATACATGCTTACGTACATGTTGACATACACATCAACTATGTGTAGTAAGCCCACCAATGTATAGAACTACTTTATAAAAGGACTGGGGATGGCAAGGAACTAACTTAGGCCATGTTTTATTCTTCTATTTCTTTTACCACATAGGAACACAGTATTCCCTTCTTCAGAAGATGAAGAAACAAAGTGACATCTTGGAAGGAAATATCAAGCCATTTGCCTAACATTGATGCTGCCAGTATGTTGATCTTAGAATTCCATCCTCTAGAACTGTGAAAAAATAAATGTGTTCTTTAAAAATTACCCATCTCTGGTGTTCTGTCATTCTGCGATTTTCTGTTTCTGATGGTTTAACACATATTTTAAAAGATCATCACTAGGACTATGAAGGACTAGAAGGCTGATCATTAAGCTCAGCTCTGAACTGAGTCAAGAAAGAAAACTGAGGCACAGATAAGAGACAGGACCATCCTAAGGCATTCAATATTAGTGGGAAAAGGAGAACAGATCCATATTTATGAACTCCCACCTGCTCAGAGTTTTATCCTAGAACCATCATTCATCATTCAGAGACAGAAGGACACAGAGTGAGGATGTTGCTCTTGACTCTCAATTCTTCAGCCCCATCTGATCACACACCACTAAATCTTACCACAGAAGAACCCTGGTGCTGCAAGCTGGAAATGCACAATGAATAATTACAGTCCCGTGACAGATTTCAAATGAATGTTTATTGGGTTCAGTAGCACCGTGCTGAAGTGGACAGCAAATCCACTGTCTTGGAATAGTATAATCTGGAATCCCTTTGCTCTGAAGTCTGGCTGTGATTTATGGCTCTGGTTCCCATTTCCTGTGTTCACTGAAGCTCACATATCAATTCCAAATTCAAGAGCTGGACATTGGCATGAGCCCATGCTGTAATCCTAGCTACTTAGGAGTCTGAGATCTAAAGACTCATGGTTCAAGGCTAGCCCTTTAACCACAAAAGGCAGAAGTGGCGAGGAAGAGGGGAGATGGGAGGGCAGGGATGGTAAGGGGAAACAAAGGAAGAGGCAACAATGCTTGATAAGAAATGTACTCATTAGCTTGCTCATGTAATTGTAACCCCTCTGTACAGTATTTTCACAATAAAAAAACTTATTAATAAAAAAAAAGCTAAAAGTGGGCTGTGGTTCAAGTAGTAGAGTAATAGCTTGAGCAACAGAGCCAGGGGAGAACACTCAGTCCCCAAGTTCAAGCCCCACAACCTGAACAAAAAGAAAGAAGAGGAGAGAAACTCAGTTTCACTTGGATGAGGTCCCTTAAAGCCTGCTTTGTCAACTTCTCCTGGAAACCGGGTCCCTGTCCCAAATCCTTAGCCACTGACTGGCATTCTCCTTAAACCAAAAAAGACAACTTGCCATGGCTCTGATTTATATCATTCCCATTGCTCAAAAACTTACTGACACATTTTAGTCCTACACAATTCCAGACTCCCTTAGAGCCAAACCACCTAAGACACAATAAAAACAGCAGGTTGAGAGGACAGCAATGTCCAGGAGACCCAAAATGCAATGGGCTAGAAGCCAAGACCCTAGAAGGTAAACAGAAGGGGTAGCTGCCATATGCAGCGATGAGCCCCCAAGACAAGCAGATTCCCGACATATGCTTGCTGGACTCCGCTTCATTTTACCTAGAGCTTATTTGATCTGACTTCAGCTGTCTGAATTAAATTGGTTTTGGTTGTTTATATGCGGGTGTGGGTATTCTTCACATATAGCCACCAGGTTTACTTGTGTTTTGACCTATCTCTATGGTTCTTATAGCAAGATGAGAAGTAAAACAAATAAACCACCCAGAACCATCAAGGCGGGGCTCTTCCTTTCTCTAATGAGCCGCCAGCAGCCAAATAAATGATGCTTTCTGATAACGCACACATATTGCAGTAGCCATGGAAACACACTTAGCAACAACGAAGCCTTGACCTTTCCCCATCTGTTTAGAATCTTCACAATGACACGTTAATTTCAACATATGAAAACAAAACATTAAAAAAAAAAAGAATGGCATAAATGTTACTTTAATTCTCAGGCAGATCCTAGACCAGTGTGGGTAACATTCATAAATAAAGAAGAAATCAGGCAGTCAGTTTTAACCCAATACTCCAACATGGAACCTGAGTGACATTTCACAGATATTAAAGAAGATGACTCAAACATATTCTGCTGTTGACTGAGACACTCCTGGAAAGGCTCCAAAATTGGGCCAGAGATGGACAGCAATGGGCAGAAACACTAGCCAGTAAAAATACTCCTAAGGACCATAATTGAGATTTACAAAACTAATACTCTGGGAGAACAAAAGCTTTTTTTTTTCTATGCAGTTATTGTTAGTAGCCTAAGGCTGAAAACAATGGAGACAGATTCAGTCCAATTTTACTCAATCAAATAAACGTTTAAGGAGGCTGTCTCAATTTTCATAGATATCAGAGCTGGTTATAAAGAAATGATGCCACATAGGTTCTGTCTCTAAAGCAATATACTTTTTGTAAATATAGAGCTATTAACTCACTTAAATCAATTACCAAAAAAAAAAAACCTCTGGAAGGCAGGATGAACATTGCAGAAGTAACAGGGGAAAGATCCTCCAAGTCAATTGAGATAAGCTTAAAAAATTAAGAACATGGTCAAAAAGTTAACTCTCCCAGATGTACATAGAAGGATCAAAGATATATTTAACTCTTTGATAAAGGGGTAGACCAGATGACAAAGTTGTTTTGGGGAAAAAAGAGGGATTGTGATACTGATATATGTCAGTGGAATGAGAGAATAAGATTGCAAACTTGAACTGAAAATTACCAGACAGTAGAGCCACAGCATTGTGTTCATATGTATGTGTGGTAGAGGGGGGGATTAGGTGCCTGTTTTGCCCAATAAAGTCATTTGCAAGGGATCAATCATCTATAATTTAGCATCAAATTTTGTAAAGGCAGAGCCTTCATCTAAGAGTAAATAATAAGTGAAGTGAGGGTACCCTCTCCGGTGTGTGTAATGACCTGTTGATGCATTTGTTATTAAACACTGCATGCCTGCAAAGACATTCAGGATCATTATGCCTTATTCAAGTTTGGGTAATTTTCCTTCACAATGTCAGAATATAAGTAGCAAGCAACAGAGGAAACAAACATCATTAAAAACTAAAGGAAGAATGGGATGACAAGGTCATATTCAACATCCACTTGAGTACATTATTAGGAGTAAAACCACATGCTCAACTGTAGTTTGCTTAAGAGAAAAATAAGACTCCACTTCAATCAGAACAATATAGGATTGGGCATACACTATTTCACAGGATTAGAAATATATTGAGAATCAATTTTTTTCCATGTACTAAAAATCCCTGTGGGTTACAAACAGACTAAAAATGGAGGAGGAAATCAAAAGGAAATAGGTTTTAAGATTTACTGACTTCATAGGGGAAAACAATAAATCATGAGCTGCATACAGAAATGAATTTGACTTGGTTGGTATTGTATCCCTGAGAGAAATATACAATGGTCAACAGTTGGCATTTTTAGTTAGGAGCTAACTACTATATGTAATATATCCAATATATTCAAAATATATATTACTCTCCAATTTCATGTTTATGTATGAAATATTATGGAAGGGAAGAAAGGGGAAAAGAAAAGAAAAGAATGAAAGGGGAAATATGAAGGCTAGGAGAAGCAAGGGAAGGAAGAGGAAGTTGAGACAGAATCAGCATACAGAAGAGATGAACCCACAATAAATTCCTATACGTGGCTATTCAAATGTCCTAAATTCAGAAAACAGACAACACAAAACACTGATGGGGATGCTGAGCCACAGGAACTCTTGCTCACTGCTGCTGAGAACACTAAATGACATAGTCACTACGGAGTATCATGGCAGCTTCTTACAAAATACACTGTATCAAGAGTGAACCCTGATACCTTCATGCCAGTGTTAGCTTATCAATTGTTATGGATGGTGGGAGATGTTGATTACAGAAGCGTCTACGTAATGGTGGGGCCAAATGGATGTACAAGAAATCTCTGTACCTTCTTCCTAATTTTGCTATGAATTTTAAACTTCTCTTAAAATAGTTTACTAAAAAGTGAGGGAAAGATGAAAGGGAAACAATAGATTTTAAGAAAGTCTTAAGGCCAGGTGTATGTGGCTAACTCCTGTAATCCTATCTATTCAGGAGGCTGAGATCTGAGGATCAACCTTTAAAACCTGCCCAGGCTTGAAGGTCCTTGAGACTCTGATTCTCTAATTAACCACTGAAAAAGCAAGAAATGGAGATGTGACTGAAGTGTTAGAATATTAGCCTTGAGCATAAAAGCTGAAGGATAGTGCCCAGGCCCTGAATTCAAGCTTCAGGCCTGGCACAAAAGAGAAGGGGAGGGGTGGGGAAGAGAGGGGAGAAGAGGAGGAAGGAAGGAAGCAAGTGAGGGAGGAAGGGAGGAAGACTAGTTCTGATTATATTTGACTGAAGGTAACTGAACACTCATGAAATAAAACTTAGGAAGAATGAAGAGGACCAGCAAACTGTGGAGACAGAGCAGCTCATGAGAACTAGAATTGAGGCAAGATAAAATTTGCTTTCAAAGATTTGTTTGGACTTACTGTTATAAATCACATTCCTTGATGGGTCATTCTTCAAAGTCATTTGGTTTCTCAATTCTTTAACTGCAGAGGGCAGAACTATACTCTGGTCCCTATGAGAATACCACACTGGCTGAAGGTACTCAAACTCCCCTTCGAGACTCAACTTATCTCAGACTCAATTCCCTCCAGGCAGGGTCTCCTGCTTCCAAGGAAACACATCCACAAGGATCAGGGTGTCCCAGGACCTTAGCAAGCCCCAGGTCCCTGGCTAGCTTCACCTGTGGCCATAGTGATATGATCCATATGTTGCAGGATGTAATGAAGTGCAGATAGTGGTAGAGTGCTTGAAGCCCTGGGTTCGATTCCTCAATACCCCATAAACCGAAAAAAAAAAAAGTACTGCTGTGTGGCTCAAGTGGCAAAGTGCTAGCCTTGAGCAAAGCCAAGCTCAGGGACAGTGCTAGGCCCTGAGTTCAAGCTCCAGGACTGGCAAAGAAAAAGAATCTCTTTCCAGGAGTTTGGTGGCCCTCTGTGCTCAAAGCATGACCGCTGCCACGAGGACCAAGCAGAGGAGGGCACGCATCCGGATGGCTGGGTCTAGGAGACAGCTGAACAACCCAACCCTTCTCTTCCCTTCTTTACAACGCCTCCTCCTCCCAGCCTTGTTCTTTACCCTCAGCCCCCCATGCACCCCACCCTGCCTTGAGGAGGTTAAGACGAGTCCGAGAGAAGGTACTTGGAAGCTTTGTGCTTTTAATTTCTGCCTAATGACTTATTGGCCAAGGCGCTTTCATATCGTGTTACTTAACAGCCTTTCCCGCACAATAAAGTGTGCTTGGCGCCCATCTCGGCCCACAAACTCTACAATTAAGCGATCGTTTGTCCTCGGGAGCTTGACAGAAACAGGATTCTGAGGCGGGCTGGGAGGAGCTCAAATTTATTAAAGTAATAAATAACCTGGAAGCCCCCACCAAGCCGCCGCCTCCCATTCTTATTTACTTCCTCCTCGTGGCTCCTGAGACGGGGCTGTGGGAGACTTAATTGCTTGGAAAGAAAGTTGCCTAAGAATTGCACCACACTCGTACTCCAGAAACAATAAAATAAAAACTGGGAGGATCTGGGGCTACCGTTTAAGGCCAGCCCTGCTGCTGGCTGGCTTAGCAACTTGGCAAATGCTTGCTTTTTCTGTTTCTAGAACAGCAGCGCTTACTTGTACATATAAACTCATTCAGGGAGACCGGAGCCATCTCTGGCAGGAGGGAGACTCACTAAAACCAGGCTCTTCCTCGCCTTGTAGTCTATCCTTCTCCCTGTATTTGACCTTCAATTATATCTTTCCAAAATCATAGGCAAATACTCCTTTAGATTAAAAAAAAAACTTTCCCACATATTGCTTTGTGCTTCATATTTTTTAACTATTTCCTCAGATGTTTCATATCATTTAATCAAAATTTGAAACAATTATGACTTTGTGTTTGTGTGTGTGTGTGTGTATGTGTGTGTGTGTGTGGTGCAGGAGATACTAATTTGTCAGAAGAATGCATCAGTCTACAGTATTTTATTATCCAAGGCATTTTAGTATATCAAAACATTAGATGAGGAGAATGGTATTCCAGAAAGTCAAATAAACCCATATCAGTGCTCACAACCATCTTCACAAACGTATTTGTCTACTCTCTCAACCCAGAACCTAGAAAGCAATCGTCCTTCCTATAGCTTCTCTATTAGGGACCAGTCAGCCACTAAGTTTTCTATGTTCAACTTAAGCTTGTGAAATACACAACACATAAAATGAGCCAGTTTGAAGCAAATAATTAATTCAGTGTTATTTAGTGCTCTCCTAATAGGGTGCACTGCAAAATAAAAGCAGTCACTTTTTGTTTTCCCCTGAATCTAATAACAATCATGAAAAATTCCAATCTGTTTTTGTCCCTTGGCCCCTTATATCTGGCTTATTTTATTTGAATGAACATGTTCAAGGTCCACCCACATTGGAACATGGATTAGTGCTTCATTCCTTGTTATAGTGGGTGATAGTCCATTGCATAGATTTATCTCATGTTTATCCATTCATCTATTTCTTACTCAGTAGGGCAAGACTCTAAGGGAAAATCTCCCAGCAAGTTGAATTGCTTCTTCATGATTCAGTCACTGAAGACAGTAAGGTCACAATGCCCACCAAAGTGACAAGGCCATCTTGAGTGAAATAAAGGAAACATAGACACCACTGCTCAAGGCTGGGAACATCCCGTGACATTGCAAGAAGCGATCATGAGATAAAGATCTTAGCGTGGCCATCTTGAAAAAATATATTAATGCCAGAAAGAGAAAACTAAGAGTTTGAAGTGTTTTCTTATGGGGAGAGAAATTGAAGCAGATTTTTGCACATCTCGTACTTCTTAAAATAATTACATACAACTCCTTAAAATAGTTTTGTGGATCAATTTGGTAAATTTAAAAAAATATTAAAGAAAGAAGCTGGTGTGCCTCCATAAATAAGTATATGAATTCTTGGGCATTCAGAGACATAGCACTGATTTATGTCCCAATCATTATAGCTGCACTCTGAAGAGTACATCACAGCCTAAATGTCATAAACCAACATCAGTTGTTGGGAATGGTCTTCGTAGTTGATCCTCCGAAACTTGACATTGGTTTCAACCATGAATATGGGTAAAACCTTGGAATAGGAATGACACCAAATCAGCCACATATGGAGTTAGTGACTAGATCTTATGGCCAATACTCTTTATAACAACTCTAAGAAGCTACCATAAGTTCTTTGGAATATCACCAAAGAACACGTGTTGGGGTTTTTGTTTGTTTGTTTTTTTGGGGTTTTTTGGCAAGGAGTAAATGTTCACTTAATGTTGAATCTTTAAATCCCTGAATGAAAGGAACAATTGATTGATACTCAAAGATCAAAGTTGATTTCATTATTCAAAGATTTTCTTCCCTGTTTTTACATATTTTTTTTTATTTTTTTAGGTCCGGTCGTGGAGTCTGAACTCTGGATCTGGGCGCTGTCCCTCAGCTCTTCAGCTCAAGGCTAGCGCTCTACCACTTGAGCCACAGCGCCACTTCCGGCTTTTTTCTTTTTTGCTTATGTGGTGCTGAGGAATCGAACCCAGGGCCCCATTCATGCAAGGCAAGCGCTCTACCACTGAGCCACCTTCCCAGCCCCATATTTTTATTCTCTTTAGTTGTACAACAAAGCAGTGGGTCAACAAAGCAGTTTGTGAATACAGTGCTTCTTGATCACTATCATTCCTTTCAACATTCTCACCCACCCTTCCCAACCTACCCTTTCCTTTATTTATCTTAATTTTAGGTTGTATATTTAATATTTTGCCTTTTAAAACAACAGCTTGTGTGCAGAATGTCTTTTGATCTGTCATCAACTTCACCAGCCTTCCACCCACCCAGTCCCTTATATTTCTCAATTCTTGAGGTATATACAATGAATTCTGGCCTGTTTTCTATTTCCCCAAAGTATTGTCACCCTAGAAAAGGGAAAATGTTGTATGTAGAGGTGACAAGGAAACAACTCAGAGAGTTCTGGGGATCTCTACTTAAACTTGGTAATTGAGAATGAAAAACACTTGCATTAGTAGCTTTGTATAGGTTTTGCCAATTTAATTAATCTACTAAAACCCAGACACATGACCCTAACCTGCAGTTCTTTGTTTTAAAGTTTTTCTTTTATCTATTCCCACCTGCCACAATTGAGATACCAAAAATCACTGATTTCTTGCAATATTTTCTATGTCTGAAGATGTTGGCATGAAAATAAGTCCCCAAGTACCTATGTTCATAACAAATAGTCTAGAAAAGTTCACACATTTCCACTGGGTCTATGAGTAGCCTTGCAGTGCACACACCTCCATGTTAAAGTCCCATCAGACACGTACTTGCACAATATTGGGGCAGTGAAATTGCCAGAATTGTGAAATGTTGCCATGGGAGAGGCATTTTTCTTCTCTTTTTTTTTTTGGTTCAGATAACAATTAAAACTAGAATCTTGATGTCTTCATCCTGGATTCAACATTACAATATCATGATGGTAATATTTCTCAAAATCCCATGAATGAGATATTAGAAATTACTATTTGAATTCTTAAAAATTATTACAATCATTAGAAATTAGTTCAGGGATACTATAGAAGTAGGCCTAGTACTGGAAATAGAAAATGGGAGCTCTATTACCAATATAGGTAGCAGAAGTATGCATTTATCAATCACACATGCATGCATACATGCATGTGTACTCACACACATACACACACACAAGCACACAATAACCAAATGACCCTGACTATTGCTTCATGGAACACTGAAAAAATCATTTTATTTCTATCAGCCAAAGTGACCCAATGTATGACACCTGACAAATAATACATTGTTTGGTAGTTTCTGTTGTATTTAATACCATGACCTGCACTAACCAATACTCTCCACACATTAGTTTCTTTTCCTCATATATACAATGGAGATATTTTATCTCTAGAAGTCTTCCAATTATTACACTCTTTGAGTTGACAAATGTGAAATGATCCATCATGAGCTGTAAGCATGTGCAACTATTATATGAAGGAATAAGTTTAGCTTAAGAAAATTCCAAGAACAATGAAATTTATCTCTGGAGAAAAACAAAAAAAGAGGTGAGATTTGGGGAAAGTGATTGCAAAGAGTTGGTGTATTTCCCTCACCGTCAGGAGAAAACTAAAAGCAGAAACTGAACAGTTGTTCTCTCTGCATATTTCAGGATACATTTGAAGTTAGAAATGGTTATCAATTTTGCAGCTGGTGTGGTAACACACAACTGCAATCTCCATATTTGAGAAGCGGAGGCAGGAAGATCACAAGTTCTAAGCCAACTCAGGCTACAAAGTGAGACTCTATCTTTAAAAAAAAAAGTATTAATTCTAGTATGATGACAGCTGTGTAAAAACTATATATTGCATTTGTTTTGTGGTATTTCTTGAATATTGTCATAACTTTCTCTAATTTTACCTGAACCTAGCTTTTCTCAGTTTTCCAATCTCTACTCAAACTTCCATTTATTTAATATGTGTATGTCAATGTGTGTGTGTGTGTGTGTGTGTGTGTTTATGTGTACCTTTTCCCCTTTTTATGACTGTCCATGGGACATTTCAGGCTTATACCTATAATCCTACATAGATGGACAGAAAAATCTGAGATTCTTATCTTCAATTAACCAGCGAAAGGCCAGAAGTAGCATTTTAGCTTCAGTGGTAAAGCACCGAATTTGAGTAAAAAGCAAATCAAGAGGGCCTTGAGTTTAAGCTCTAGCACCATATAAGAGAGAGACAGACAGACAGACAGACAGAGACAGAGACAGAGACAGAGAGAGAATGAAGTTTGCTGGGAAGGATGGGTGAGAATACACAAGAACAAACTAACTGAGGCTAGAGAAAGACTAAAGGCCACATGCTCCACAGCTCAATGGCGCTGCTACTAAGTTCCCAGTCCATCCACCAAACTGAAAAACCTTGTAATTCATGAGCTAATGTGTAGAAAGCCTTTCTCCATTCCTAAGGAAACATTATCCCTAGTTTCACTTAATAAACTTAAAAGCCATTACTAAAAGGATCAAGTGTTTCCTGAGTCATTTTAATGCCCACTAAAACAGAATTCAAAAACATCTATAAAAATACAGAAATATCCAATAATCCCCCCAAATAAAATCCCAATGTCTAGAATCATACAGTCCTAGAAAATACAATTAAACAGCCGGAAGTTGACCAAGTTTAAATTTACCTGGGACTATAGCAAATGTTTCAATCAGCAAATAAATGCATTTAAGTAGTCATAGCAATTAGCAACGGCCTTGACATAACACAAAAAGCAATATGGTAGTGAGCACTCTGGTGCTCACTCTCTCTCCCTTCTATATATCTCAGAGAAGCACTAAAAGTTCTGAAATCCAGAAATCAAAACAGGCACAAAGAAAGTTCCAGGAAAGCTTGCTGCTCCTTCTCGACAATGGACTGGGAAAAGATCAACCTAATAGAAAAGCAAAACTGTGAGCAATATTCAGACTGCTCCAGCCAAGCAACCATGGAGACAACCACTCCTTCTCCCCCCCCCCAAAACCCCCACTGCTGTTTCAGTGGCACCATGAGAATCACAGTTCTCAATAAGTGAAGAAGTTGGGGTCACTCGAGTTTTCCCATCAGGGTAATACTGGAAGGAGAGAGAAATGAACTGAGCTGACATGTAATAGTTAAAAAGCAGAAGGGCACAATTGATACGTTGCTTTCTCCAGGGAGCTTTGATCACTACCCAAGGAGAAGATTAACTTCCACTCATTAGTTACAATGAGGCAAGTGAGGAAGCATTTTCCCTCTGGTAGGATAGACCCAATAATGTGATAATAAAGGAAACTGGAAGAAGAAAGAAGATATAGAAACTATCTTGCTGTGACATTTTTCTGTAAATCTGTAACTATGTTAAAAGTAAGTCTATAGAATATATATATAATATATATAAAGCAAACTAGGAGTGGAATGGTGGCTCATGCCTGTAATTCTAGCACTTAGGAGTCTGAAGCAAGTAAATCCCAAATTGAAGGCCAGACATAACTGCATGATAAGACTCTACATTTAAAACAAAACAAAACAAAGAAAGAAGCAAGTCTTAACAGCAGAAATACTTAATAACCAGAAATACTTATTACATATACTACCCACAAAGAGGAAGCAAAGAGTTAACACATGTTTACTGATGACATGGCCGATATATTAATATGTTTAAATGTGTATTAACCCAATGCAGGGAAACAAATTCCACATACTATGAGACTCAGAGAGAATGAACTTCCAAAGTTATATTGCTCTGGGGTTCATTTGTTTTTCTTACTCTTGCTATCACAACCTTATCCAGCCTGGAGAGGTAGCTTAACAGTGAAAATAACTGCTTTCCTGGCAACGACCAGACTCAGGTTTTCAAAGCCAGCACCGTAAAAAGAGAATAAAAAAGCAAAAAGAACAGATTATCTGAGAGTCAGTGGCTCCTGTCTGCAATTCTATCTACTCAGGAAGGTGAGATCTAAGAGATCTGAAAATAACAGTTTGAAATCAGCCTAGGCAGACAATCCACAAGACTCCAGCGCCAAAATAACCATCAAAAATCCAGGTTGAGGCATGGCTCACATATTAGAGCAACAGCAACAAGCAAGCATGAGGCCTACAGTGCTGGCAATAATAATAACAACAACAACAACACATTATGCAAAGTCAAGAATTGGCTTCTAACAGTGTTATTTTAACGCTTATTTTTGTTTCTGTATGTCTGTATTTTTTCCAGGATATAGCATTTGATTTAATGAATCCTATGTCTATTTCAATCCTACAAATCAAAGCTTCCTTAAAAACATTGAATCCTGAGAAAATTATAAATGCTGCCTGTAAAATGCCAATCCCCTATAACAGAGCAGTTTGTTCTGGGAAGACCATTCAAATGTACATTTGGATCCTAACTGAACTAAATTACGGTTAAACAGGTCATAGAAGACCCTACCCTAGATCATACAGTGGGGGCATTCTTTAGGTTAAAGGGGCCTGGGCAGTTCAGACTTCTGAAATGAGAAACTGCCTTTGCAGAGAACACATCTCCTAGCCTTTAGCTTAGTGGGCATCGCCATCTAGTGGACAGACCTTATTTCTGTATTACCAACAATTAATTAGCAGAAAGGCTTCTGGAAAGTCATTTAACTTTGCATCAGCTGCTTCCTGTATAAAATTGGGGGCAACAATGACTGATCTTGCCTAGCTTCTTAACCACTGAGCTAAATGTTCAGCCTTGGGGCCTTTATTGTTCTCAGCTGTTCTTCAAAGGTACAAGTTCCAAGAAAAAAAATGGAATTTTTCAAAGCTTTGTAAATGTAGATAAATTTGGCTGGAAGCTATTGGTTTTCTCTCCTTCTAGGATTGTGGCACATATAAACCTAATTAGTGCATCTGAAGTGACTGCTTAGGGACCAGTGGCCTTTACTGCATATGGGCAAAACAAGCCAATTATGAGGGAAAATTATGGGCAGAGTTCTGAGACAATCACGGGTAAATCTCTGAGGACAGGAAACAGACCTCATTCTCAGTGAGCAAGCAGACAAAATCAGGCTTGAACTTGTACTGCTCTGCTGGACAAGAAGGTCAGGCCTGCGATTCTACAGAGATTGATTTGCCCTGTCTGAAGGCTTCTAATTGCTTTTCTCTTGCCTCTGGGCCTCCTTTGTTTCTTCCTCTCATTCGTATTCAAGACCACGATTGGAGGCCTTGAATAGATATGCAAAGTGTTTCTTAAATGTAGACAAATTGAAATATAAATGTCCCTCCCATGCACTATTAATTATTTTATAGCTCTCCCAAGCATTCTCTGTATACATAGTTACTTAAATGGTGACAATAAAATGTGAAGAGATATTCTCCCAGGTTTGTTTTATTTTTGTCTCTGTTTCTTCGTGGTCCACTCTATCTATACTCATTTGTCACTTCTCTGAGTATTATATTTCAAGAAGGAAATATATTCTTTTTCTTTTCAGCTAAGAACTGGAAGGCTTTATCGTCCACTCACTCCCACATTTCATCCATGTGACCAGACCTCAGTTTCTCCATTAGGTTTGTGATAAACAGGGGCCTCAGAAGTTTCAGTGTCTTGCTTTCAAGATACATAGAAAGAGGTAAGTCCTATAGAGAATTGTCTCCTGCAAATGATATACATATTCTTTGCTGGAGAGGGGAAGATGAATGGAGGAGGGGGGAGAATGGAGTAAAGAACGCATTGTATCAAAACCAAGAACAGCAAGGGAGGGGGGAGTTGAAAGGGGGTGAGAATGTTGAAGGGTGGCTCTGATCAAGATGCACTGTAGTCATAAACTGCTTTGTTATATGGCACCTCCTTTGCACAATTACTTAAAGATAATTTTAAAAATAGATATGTATTTTGTAAAGAGCACTTATCTACTGGACCCTGGTTGTCCAGCAATCAAAAGACCAGTGGCAAGTCACTGAGCTAACTGCTCCCAGTCCAGCGTTTTTCTATGACATCCTTAATTTGTCTCTCTGAGAACAATGATACATATTTCTGGATTAAGCTTATTCATATGAATATAAACATTATTATTCATAATAAGATGGGCCTAACACATAGCAAGTGCTCAATGACGAGTATTTTCGATCATGGCAGAAGAGGGAAGCTTGAAAAGTATGATCTGACTTATTTACTGCTAAGGAAGAATGAGCTCAATCCATAAAAGTTATATCCATGTCCCAAAGGAGGGAGGCTCTGTAGGATATTATAAAAGAAATCTAGGCTATAATTCACTGACTTCTGTCATTGAGTTACTGAAACCTGAGTTTTTTAGACTGCTGACCCAATCTTCAGGAGTTACATGTCAGGTTCAAATACTCACTTCTACTCTCCAAGGTAAACAGCAGAGGGAGATTTGTTACACAGTGCTGGAAGTGATGGGAAGGCAGGCAAATGAAGCACTCGGGCCTACCTTCAGCCATCTTTGAAGTACAGACATGGCCTATAGGTTTGGATAAACAACGAACTGGACACTCAAGTGAAAGGTATGAACAATGAATAAACGCTTCCGGTCAACATAGGGCCAGATTGGTCATTATTATTTCAGTCTATGTTTTCAGATGGGGCTTTAGAGACCTTATATTCACTGGACCTGATAAACAAATCTTCACTGCCTGGCAGGTGATCTCTCCTCAGGAGACTCCATTGTTCCTTAGAGGTAGATTCAGCCCCTTGTCAAAAAAGATGTTATTGATCTACTGACTTCTTAGGATTATGGAAGATCAAAATAAGCTGCTTTTTGAGAAGCACAGGTAGACCCATTGCAACAATGAGTTGTACAAATCATTATGTCGAAAAACGAACTTTACAACTTTGGTGGGGGGTGGGGGAGAGGGGAGGGGGGGATGGGAAGGGATGATGGGAAGGGGAAACAAAGGAGGAGGCAACAATGCTTGGTAAGAAATGTACTCATTATCTTGCCCATGTAATTGTAACCCCTCTGTATGGTATTTTCACAATAAAAAATATGTAAAAAAACAAAAAAACAAATAATGTATGTGAACAAAAATAAAAAGAAGAAAAAATAAAAGAGAAAGTAAGAATAAGAAAGGAGGGAGAGAGAGTAGGTCTACCACATTTGCTTTAGTTGTGGAGAGTATTAAAGAACTTTCTAGAAGGTCCATTAAAACACAAGAGAAAGGGAATTGCATTTTAAATGAAAACCAGTTGATAGCAAACCTAAGAATAAACCTTTGAAGATTTGGAACCACTGTAAGCCTGCTTGTAAGTAGGAACAAGAGAGACATGAATGGGAAGCCTCTGATTTCAGTAATGTGTCTAGATGCAATATAAACCCAAAAATGTCACAGATCTCAAGTGCAAAAGAGCCCTAAAACTGACAGGAAATCAAATTTCCCAAGCTTTTTTTATGTTAGTGTTAAATATTAATTTATGTCCCAAACAGAAGCTGGACACTAAACCAATGAAGAACATTCTACCTGATAAAAGATATGCAAATATCTTTATAAATATACAGTATCATTTATAATGTTGACAAGTCAGAAAAACACACCAGCTTTTACTGAAAAGATAGGATGCAAATACAGACATTATCCTTTATTTCCTGAAACACCTACACCCACGTACAAAATCTATTTTATTTTCAGCTCCCCAGATGGCAACAAATTGCATATATTATTCAAAGACTCTCCTGTCCCAACTCACCTTCGTATACAAACCAGATTCACCTACAGGAACCTCAAATGCTAAAATGTGTTATTTTGAAAACCAATCAATTATCAGAATTGTCAAAAGTGTGGTACAAATACCATTAGGACACATATCATCTTTGGGTATGTTAAATAAAAGCATTAAAAAGAAATCCAATCAAAATAGAAAACAAATAAATCTAACATTTGTCAAGTAAGAGTACAGCCAAGGGCAGTAGCACAGGGCAACAGGCTGCTTTGTGAGCACAGGTTTCATCAATTATTCCTTTTGTCTCCTTAATAATACGTGAGGTATAAAGCCCCAGAAGGTAGCAGGATCCTTTCTGCAGGTCACTATGGCTGCCCAGAGCTAGCTCTACCTCACTCACTTGGTCCTCACCAGACCTGAGCTGGACCCCTGAGCTGAGAAATGATGCGCTGCTGAGCACTGACTTTCCAAAGGGAAGATGCTGCAGAGAGAGGTCCCAATGTGCAGTTCTTTGTTCTTGTGTGACTATGAGTGCTGACCCCCTCTGCCCTTCTCTTTGTTCCCTCCTCCTCTCTCCCCAGGCCCTCCTTCATATCATTCCACAATGCCAAAAGAAAAGTCACAATGAAAAGAGAGGAATAATCAGAATCAAGAGACCAGAGGGCCCATCTCTGATCTGCCCTGTGAGTTTGATGAGGCCTTGGATTCCAAAGTATGCGACAAGACATCAATGGAATCAATGTGGCTAAATTAAAAGGGGTACAGCATGCTATGTTTTACACACAGCTGTTGGAAAAGGAGGAGGTGCAGCTATCAGGCTCTGCGAGTGCACGTAGGAGCTGAGCTGGTGCAAAATTCCCGATAACACCCAACAAGGAGAACAGGAGAACTGAGAACCTAGGCCTGCACAAAGTGGGGAAAAAATAATTAAAAGTGGCAAATGTTGAATATTGACTGTGCTTACTGATTGGTTCAAGCTGGTAGGGGCTGTTTTTCTAATTGTTAAAAAAACAAACAAACATGCATTTTACGAAATTTGGAGTACCCAGGATCTCTAAAGCATGGTAGGACTTTTGTAGAATGGGTGAATGGCCCCTGGTAGGTAAGAATACAAGCCAGTTGAAAGGTAAGGATTTAATGCATATTCATGAAGCACTCATTACAGGCATCTAGGTTGGGTACACATACTTTGCCTCTTCCGGTAGCCTAAGAACGCAGATCACAATAGCAAGTCAGGGCCTGAAAAGGACAAAAACGGAGGAGAGGGAGATACATTGACTACCATGGGGTGAATGATTTGGCATCTTAATTCCTATTGAGCAACAGAGTCTCTTGGAAATCTCAGTCAAATCCTTTAGACACAGAGCGTAAACATGGATTTTAGAAGTTCACCTGTTTCGCTAAATAAAGGATTAAGTACTGTCTATTTTTAATGAGGTAATACATCATTATCATATTTTCTTCTAATCTGCTCAAATGTAGAACTATTTTGTGGTGTGTGTGTGTGTGTGGTATTAAGAGTTTGAACTCAGAGATGCATGCCTTGAATAGGCAGATCAGAAAGTGCTCTACCATTCTTAAGTGTAGTTATTTTTAGATCATATCTCATATTTTTTTACCCAGAACCAGTCTGGACCATATTCCTCCTATCTATGCTTTTGGTGTAGCTGAGATTCCAGGAGCTGAGATTACCACTACATCTGGGCAAAATGCAGAATTTTAAACTCTCACTGTCTTATTTATTATTTCTTTAATATTTAATTTTATTTAATGTAGAAATTATTTTATTTAAGTGGCACTGTGGCTCAAGTGGTATAGTGCTTGCCTTGAGCTAAAGAGCTGAGGGACAGTGCCCAGGCCCAGAGTTGAAGCCCTACAATTGAGAAAAAAAAAGAAATTATTTTATTTAATAGTTAAGATTTCTTCTTCATGAAGCCTAGCTCAAAGGAATTTCAGTAATACTGATAGTTAACTTGCTTTTTCTTGTTAATAAACTTAACTCCCTTCTCACCTAGTGCTAAGCCTCCTGTTCAAGACAAATCCCCGCTGCTTCTCTTCTATTTCCACATATGTACTGAAAGCCCATGGAACTAGAAGATCTATCTAATCAGGAGATTCATCTACCTGGTGGTGTCATTATGGTAATGACTGACATTCATGTGGAGATTTCCACGTGGAGTTTCTGTTGTGAGTGCTTTACCCTATCAAGTCCTTTCTACAAATAGATCCTATAATAGGTAGAAAAATAACTCAATTAAAAAAATTCTGGGGCAGGGAAGGTGGCTTGGGGTAGAGTGCTTGCCTTGCATGCATCAGCACCACATAATTCCTCAGCACCACATAAGCAGAAAAAAGCCGGAAGTTGCCCTGTGGCTCAAGTGGTAGAGTGCTAGCTTTGAGTTGAAGAGCTGAGGGACAGCGCCCAGGCCCAGAGTTCAGGCCCTGAGTTCAGGCCCTATGAGGACTATATATACACATACCTGGTAGGTAAGAATACAAGCCAGTTGAAAGATAAGGATTCAGTGTAGATTCACAAAGCACTCGTTGTAAGCATCTAGGTTGGGTATACATACTTTGCCTCTTCGGGTAGCCTAAGAACACACACATACACACACACACACACACACACACACACACACACACACATATTATATTGAAAATAATTCCATAAATCAAAATCCCAAGAAAGTATAGTGAGGGTGTTGGTTGTTCACGGTAGTGAGTCATTCCTCAAAAATCTCTCAGCTGAATTAAGAGAATGTCTCCAGATAGGGTTACAAAAGGGAGTTTCCTGTAATCTACACTTGGCCACCATATTTAAGTCTCTGGGAACAATTTTTTTTTTTTTGGTGGGTGGTCATGGGGCTTGAACTCTGGGCTTGGGCACTGTTCCTGTGCTCTTCAGCTCAAGGCGAGTGCTCTACCGCTTGAGCCACAGCGCCACTTCCTCTGGGAACAATTTTTATACTAAGCACCCAGTGGGGCCTCTATGCCTGTGGATTCAGCTGACTACAGATTACAAACACAACTACCACATGAGAGATTTTAATTGAGAAGGAGGTGTCGGGGGAGAAGGGAAGGAGAAACTACAACCCTGAATTTTGTCTTTCCTGATGTAATAAGTAGGGGAGACATTAAAAAAAAGGAACAGTGTTTTTCTTCTTATCAAGTGAGAGGACTTAGCATGAAGACTGCAGAGGAAGCTTCTCATTTAACCTGGCAAAATGATAACAGAACGACTCCTCCTTGGGTCTTACATGTGCTCTAACAGGCAGCAAACACCGGAAGTTTGCACTGAGCGAGATCACAAAGAGCCTGACCATACACATTCAAAAAGTTTTCTTGACTACACAGATGGAATTCAGAGCATGGAGTGAAGTTCTGAGATCAAAGGCTTTGGGCACGGGGCTGGGAAGGTGGCTCAGTGGTAGAGCGCTTGCCTTGCATGCCTGAGGCCCTCGGTTCGATTCCTCAGCACCACATAAGCAAAAAGAAAAAA
>NW_012267241.1:3746728-3755311 GCF_000151885.1 Dipodomys ordii
GTTCGATTCCTCAGCACCACATAAGCAAAAAAAAAAAAAAAAAAAGCCGGAAGTGGCACTGTGGCTCAAGTGGTAGAGCGCTCGCCTTGAACTGAAGAGCTGAGGGACAGCGCCCAGGCCCAGAGTTCAGGCCCCATGACCGGACCCCTCCCCCTAAAAAAAGAAAAGAAACAAAGGCTTTGGGCAACCACATGAGAGCGCCCCCTGCTGGATTATGCAGAATGGGGCCTGACTACAGATGTGTGCACAAACCACATGCTTATTGTACAATGTACAATGCCACATGTTTATTATACAAATTCCAGGGCATTAACTTAAGTGTGAGTTGTGGCAAATTGAAGGTGGGGGGCCAGCAGCCACTGTCAGTGAGGTTTGGGGTCCCAGCAGAGAGTAACAGTTTACAAGGATACCAACTTTGTTTACTCACTTACGTGAGCGTATCATACACTCTTCATTAAAGTTGAGTTTTGTTTTCCCTGTTCACTTTGTTCTTATGAGTGAATAAGTGACTTCAAAGTGAATCCTTTATGAACTCTGCCACTGATAGACAATTTATGGACTTTTAGTATAAGGTTTACAGAATCAGCCAGGCACTGGTGGCTCTTGCCTATTATCCTAGCTACTTAAGAGGTTGAGATCTGAGGACCATAGTTCGAAGACAGCCCAGGCAGGAAGGTCTGTGAGACTTGTCTTCAATTAACCATTAGAAAACTGGAAGTGGAGTTATGCCTCAACGTGGTAAGAGTGCAAGTTTTGAGCAACAAAGCTCAAGGACAGTGCCCAGGTGCTGAGTTCAAGCCCCATGACCAACAAAAGAAAAATAAATAAAAAGGTTTATAGAATCATCAGTTTAAAACAAATACCAATTTATGTGGTCAAGGTTTCAAGCTTTTACCTTTACATTAAAAAAAATCATTCTAAGAACTTTGTTGCTAAGAACTAACTTTTCCCATCACTGTTACATTATTCAGATTCAGCCCACAAACAGCACTCACAAGTAAAGTGTCTTTTTCCTCTGTTTGAATCTGCTAACAAGAAAGCTCAAAATATCTAGATAGACTTTTTTCTCCTACTTGGCCACATGAAGTAGCTTATTTAGATTCTGAAGCCTCTGCTAGCTCTTGCCTTTTGATCCCTTCCATCCATCATATTCAAAGAGAAATGCTTTCTCTCTAGCAGCCAAACTAATTTTTCAAGCTCTTAGAGACGTGCAATTGCTATCTGTGTTACTTAATGAATCCTTGGATGTTCCTCCTCCCCCTTCCTTGTTGCTCCTGTTTTTCATATTCTTTCATTCTAGATGACTGGTTGCAAATTGTCTCTGTTTTGTAGTTTTCTCAAAGTCAACAACAAGGTGACAAAGGCTGTGGTCTGCATCGAAGTGGTAACTTTCTCCTCAGTGTATTATCTTCTCCTGAGGACTTGGTAAGCAGGGTCTCGGCTCTTCCTCTATCAGCATGAAGCCCTTACCAACTTATTCAAAATCCAATCTGGGTACTGAAACACAATTTAAAAATTAGCTACATATAAAGACATATAGAGACATATTACATATAGACATAAATATAAATGTCTCTCTCTATATAAATGTCTATATATAATAGACATTTAAATCCAGATTTTCAATGATTACACTTCTTTAGCCTAAGGTAATACCTTTTTAAACTAATATATTATTTAAAATTCATCTCACTATTGCAAATAATGAGCCAAGGCAACAACTACTAGAAAGGATGCAATTACTTACCTCTCATTGTTCCCATTGCTTCAGTGCAGAAAACTCTCGCCCTAGTGTCGAGGTCAGTATGGACTACCATTCATGTGCTGTGTCCCTCTAGTGCCCATCAACCCACTCCTTCCTATTTGCTGTGTGCATGTGTGTACTTGGTTTTCTATATTATTTTTATTTCTATATTGAGCTTCTCTTATTATTATTGATTACAAAAGTTATGTACTCTCAAATGCTAAGAAACACAGGCAGGTAAAGTAAAATGAAGAATATCCATGATGTCCACCAATGATCCATCTCATATATTTTCTGTGACAACTGGATTATGATACTCATGTTTTATAACCTACTTGGTTTAATCAATTTGTTCTTGGATTTATAGATTATATCACATCTTCTCCACTATAGGTACTAGGCAAATTATATATATATATATATATATATATATATATATATATATATATTAAAAGAAACAAGGTAAACCCACAAAAATCTGAGCTGAAAAAAACATAAAAGTTTCAAAGCATGGGGCTGGGAAGGTGGCTCAGTGGTAGAGTGCTTGCCTGCATGCATGAGGCCCTGGGTTTGATTCCTCAGCACCACTTAAGCAAAAAGAAAAAAAGCCGAAGTGGTGCTGTGGCTCAAGAGGTAGAGTGCTAGCCCTGAGCTGAAGAGCTGAGGGACAGTGCCCAGGCCCAGAGTTCAGGCCCCACGACCGGACCCCCCCAAAAAAAATAGTTTCAAAGCACCATGGTTACCAACATTAGAAAATCCTGGCTAAAGATAAGATTCTTTTTTCTCCCCACCAAATCTTCACTCTGACAAAACTGCTTCCAGGCTAAATTGCTTAGAACCTCAATTATGAAATGGGTCCTCATCTTCTCAAGGGCTTCCAGTATTTTCCAGTGGACATTGTTCCCCCTTTTCATGTAACTTGAAGGTAGTATGTTCTGATTTGCTCTGTTGCTTTATTTATTTATTTTTTACTTTTTTTCAACTGGGGCTTGAACTCAGGACCTCACATTTACTAAGCAAGTGCTTTACCCCTTGTCTCTTGTCTCAACCCCTTTTTGCATTGTTCATTTTTGAGATAGGGAACAAATTAACCTACTTCATGGACATTACTGCATTTCCTATACATGGTAGAAGATAACAGCATTAAAATCTAGGAATTAGTAATTTCAAACTCTTGGCATATTCGAAAACTGTCTCCACCAGGAAAATATACATACAATTATAGGCTTGTTTGGGGGTTTTTTTGCTTTCAAATGTGATAACCACAGTTATTGTTAAGCCAGATATTCTTTGTATTTGTCAAGACTTTCTGCAACTCCCTATTCCTGTTCTCAACAAGTGTCCTCATAGTCAGCATGGCCTATGGAACTCCATGACCATACTCCTCCATTGCTTTGTGTACTCCTCCCTTTTCTAGGCTTGGCACGGGTTGGTCCTCACCATTGCCCCCAGCAATAGTATGAAGCCTTGGAGAATGCAGTGTCAGGGAACAGGAATGATGGTAATGATTCCAGTTGGAGGACCTAGCAAGATATACCTAAAGACTTTGAGGGAAGATTCACATGTGCTTCTCCTGTTTTTAAACGGCAGCACTTGGTACTTGTTCTGTCTCTGATTAACTGCTTAAACTGGAGATGTGGAAGTTAGATAGCTTATTCCACTTATTAAGGTTGCATAGAGTATAAGGTTACTCATAATGTCTTTCTCATTGTTTTTCCAAAGTACAAATCTTACTGAGCCCTATCACATCAAGTATCATTTATGCAAAGTGTTGTGGAGTTTACAAGCATTGGTAAAATGCTGCAAATTCGCCTTACAATGAGTGTGAGTAACATGTCTGACCATGTCCACTAATTTCTGTTCTGCCTATGGCTGTGTTTCCACTTTGACAGGAGGATTGAACTGTTCCTTCCAAGATAATGTTCTTCCCAAAGCTGTATATATTTACCACACTGAGCCTTTACAGAAAAAGCCTGCCAATCTCAGAAACAGGATAGCTAAGAAGCACCTAAATGAAGTATATGAAATAGGATAGCTAAAAAACACCCAAATGAATTACATGTTTAATATTATAAATAATTTCAGACCTCTGAAGGTCTGTATAAATAGGACCATTCAGGGAAAATGTGGAGGAGGTAACAACATAGATAGGACTAGCAGAATGAATATGTAGGGTTGAAAACTTCTGTGCCATTAAAAAAAAAAAGACATACTATGGGAAGGAAAGAAAAAGCAAGACAGAAGGTGGTATTGCCAATTAGATTATGCACACAATCTTTCAAGAGGACTTAGGAGGATCTTTTCATCTTTACTTCTTTGCTAGTCTGCATGAACGTTCTGTTCACTTCACACTCTCAGGCTTCTCTGGTGTAGCTTAATTACATGCTCACTTTCTGGCCAGGAACCATATTCTAAGGACATAAGAATTTTGCGACAAATAAACATTATAATAGATGGAATTCTCAGAAACTCTACTGTCATTTAACTTCATCTTCCTGCCATTTGACATTCCATATTTATTCAGAAATGAAAGTATGAAATATTCATTTTCTTCCGGAGCAAGGTCATATAGCTGTACAACATATTAATCTGCAAACATGATTACTGTGTTACTCCTATCATTTGTGCAATGCTAGTTTTCTCCTAAGTAGCATGAGGAAAAAAGCTGGATAGATAAGTGGGAATTCTAGTCTAGAAAAGACAACAGCATTATTTTGTTCAAATCAAACTCTTTATTACATAAAGTGCTCTTCGTAAATTATTTCAAAAAACTTCTGAAAATTCGGTTTGCATCAAAAAAGAATTTATTGAAGAAACATATTTACATTATCTCTATGAATATGTAAAAAAATCCTATGTTCAATACTAATATTTGCAGTCATAATACCTTTTGGCCAGTTGCTAAGATAGCTACATTTTCATATTCCATTTTATATACTTTCAACTTATGAGAGGTAAGAACTGTGTTTTGCAAAACAAGCAGCAATATTTATAATGATGCAAAAATGAGTGCATAAATATAATCACCCCCTACCCATCCTTCTCGCCCCACCTCCAGAGACTGAAACATGGCTCCCTCTGAACTGCAACTGCTCCTGAGTGGGTCCAGGCAGACCTCAGCTCCCCAGTGCTGTCCACCCAGGCAGCAAGCAGGGCCGTATTGCAGTCAATGCTGGGACGCATTCACTGCCATCTCTGTGTACTAACTAGCTCCTTTCCCAGGCTCCCAGACAAAGTCTCCTTTGAAACAATCTAAAAAGCAGGAGCCACAAAGTATAATGTTTAGTAAATTTTAAAATAAGACTATGTACGGTAGGCAAAAATCACAATGAAATATTGATGGAAAAATCAACTTCTAAACTGAGAAATCAGTCCAAATTATTTTACTTGCCGGAAGAAAAAGGTGTGGCTTTAATCCTAGCTACCTGGGAATCAGAGATTAGAAGGATCAGGGTTTGAGGCTAGCAAGGACAAAAACCCTTGCAAGACTCCATCTCCACAGAAAACCTGCACATGCTGGGATGAGCCTAGCCTTCCAGCTATGGCAGAAAGCATCAAAAAGGAGAACTGAAGTCCACTTGAATTGGGCAAAAAAGCAGGACCCTATCTTAAACTAACTGAAGCAAAAAAGTCTGGAGGTGTGGCTAAACTGGTAGAGTTCCTAGAGTGAAGTCCTGAGTCTCAATCCCAGTACAAAAACAAACAACAAAGACATGAACTGAGAATTTCCCCATAAAACTCCTCATAATTCTTTTTTTTTAATTTATTTTTTGGTTGGTCGTGGGGCCTGAACTCTGGGCCTGGGCGCTGTCCGCTGTCCCTCAGCTCTGCAGCTATAGGCTAGTGCTCTACCACTTGAGCCACAGCACCACTTCTGGCTTTTTCTGCTTATGTAGTGCTGAGGAATCAAACTCAGGGCCTCATGCATGCAAGGCAAGCACTCTACCACTGAGCCACCCAGCCCCATTCTCCGTAATTCTTATAATTTGTACATAAATCTGAAATAGGCTTCTCATTTATCTTGATAACATGTATACATTATAAGGCATATGTATATGCAGTATTTTAAAATAAATTCCCAAAGACTCTAGAAATAACAATTGATAAAGCAAAATCTATTCAGGACACTTTCTCCTCTGTTCCTCAGAAGTCTTCATGAAAATACCAGTTGCTCCTAATGAAGGTGTTCTTACTGAGTCAAACGTCTTGATGGGCTAAATCATTTCATTTTCTCCAGTACTACAAAATTAAAAACAAACAACATAGAAAATAGTTTACTTAACAGATCATGAAGAAAAACAAACAATAGTCTATACTTTCCCAAAGACTCATATTAAAATAAAAATAAATTATTTTTAAATGCCATCAAAAAGGATTATGACTTAATACCTTGTACACAATTCTGGAGAAAATATTTGGGGGAGAAGTGGTTTGCCTTCTGTGAGTTCAAGATGATCCACTTGTTATAGGGGATGAAAAAAATATCATTCAGGACTAGGAAGGCAAACATTAGACTGAATTCTGTGGCAATGAGATTAATGCTGTGAGGTGTGCTTCATTCTTAAAACTACATTATTAGAGAGACTCTGACAATCTGTATTGTATGTATTCCCAAATGTACTTGCTTCTCTTCAAAATTTCCTATTCATAGTCTGGACATTAAAGCACAAGAAATAGCTGGAAAAGAAAAGTCAACAAATCACTATTTAGGGCAAATACACGACAGTGTTCAGTATCATGACAAGTAGAAGTTGGAGAAAAGAAAACCTGCTACCAGTCTGTCTGTGTAGGCAAGAGTATGCACAGGATTATTTTAAAAATGTGAATACATGCACATGTAAAATGTGCCTGGCGCTGATGGCTTACACCTGCCATCCTAGCTACTCAGGAGACTGTGAACTGAGGATCCTGGTTTGAAGTCAGGCTTGGCAAGGAAGTCCATGAGATTCTTTATTTCTAATTAATCATCAAAATACCAGAAGTGGTGCTGTGGCTCAAGTGGTAGAGCACTAGCCTTACGCAAAAATGCTCAGGGACAATGTCTAGGCACTGAGTTTCAAGCTCTATGACCAACGAAAAAAAGTGAAAAATGTCAAGATTCTGACTGCTTTTTATCTGATATAATTGAAGACAGAAATTCTGAAAAACTGATAGCAAGATTTATTTTTGATGCTAATAACAGAAATGTAATTTTCAATTTCAAAGTCAATGCAAGTAAATTAATTCAAGACACTGTCAAAGAAATAAACTTTAAAGAAATGATTCTTAACACTCATAAAATCATACATATTGGGCTGGGAATGTGGCTTAGTGGTAATGTGCTTGCTAGTGTACATGAAGCACTGGGTTTGATTCCTCAGTATCATATAAATAGAAAAAGCTGGAAGTGGCACTGTGGCTCAAATGGTAGAGTGGTAGCCTTGAGTAAAAGCAGCTCAGGGATAGTGCCCAGGCCTTGAATTCAAACCCCAGGACTAGCAAAAAAAATAAAATAAAATAATAAAAATCATACATATTTATTTGTGGCACATACTACATGGCAGAAATGGGCTTAGGATGTATAGGACACAGCAAAAATGGCTTCAAACAAAACATGGCGAATGAAATTTGTGTGCAGAGAAAGAATGACACACAGACACAAACATATACACACATAAAAATACACACTCAAAACAGAGAACCAAACCAGTATGCAGAGAATGTAATATATCAGTATACAGAGATTGTAACGTACATATAGGCACATGCAAAAAACACTCAGAACGAAGTCAGTATACACAAAGAATGAAACACACGTATCACTGTAAGGAATCATCATCACCATGGCCAGAGTGTAAGAGCTATAAGGAAGGTTCTTTTCAAAAGCTATTAGATTAGATAAAGGTTGCAAGTGCAAGAGAAGATCCAGATGACATACCAGAAGTCTAAATATCCTGGAACTATGTGAGTTTATGCATGTTCATATGTAAGCAAAATGTTGCTATTGAACAGATGGTCTTAAATACTTTTAAGGGTCTCTATGGAAAAAAAGAGTTAATAGTTAATTCTATGTAGCTATAGCAGTTAGTCCCAAATAATCAATGTCATTCTTCTTAACACACATACAACAGCAACAACAACAACATACGAAAGGGTAAGAAAATAGCAGTTAGTGTAAGTGACCTTGAAGGAATGAATAGACAAGGACAGACCCCACCATGAATTACATTCAAAGACTTGAAAACCATCTTTGGAGAACATAAATTACATTTGGTAGAATGATAACTAAACAGGGCACGCTAGCTGAAAGTGAGTGAGCATTCTGGTGACTGCTGCTTTGCAGTAATTAACTGGAAGACCTGGAAACATCTGTCAGATAGCGTCAGTAACAGTGCTGAATGGAGCACAAGATGGCACATGTGGGTCAATGAAGCTGGAGACTAGTTTTGGCCAATGCACAAAGTAAATGCTATCTCATGATATTTATCTCAGACTGGCTGTTCCCAGTGACTCCTTTATATATCATAGTAACTGGGACATTTGGAAAGATGATTTTGTTTTTAATGGTCAGATGAAAGATTAAGGAGGAGAAAAGATAAAAAGATAATTTAAGAAATTGTAAGTAATTTTTAAAAATCCACAACAAAATGTATTAATGTTTATTAAAGTTTAGATAATATTAAAACCAATAACAGCATTATTTAGTAACTGGTATCTATTTTCCAAACCCCAGGTTTGGGTTTAAGACTGTGCTTTGTCACCTAGTTTTTTTTTTTTTTTTGGTCGGTCATGGGGCTTGAACTCTGGGCCTGGGCGCTGTCCCTCAGCTCTTCAGCTCAAGGCGAGCGCTCTACCACTTG
>NW_012267241.1:3757021-3760792 GCF_000151885.1 Dipodomys ordii
AAAAAAAAAAAAAAAAAATAGTATTCAATGGAAATTAAAAACAGACTCCAGGAAATGGAAACAACAAAAAAAGAAAATGAAAAACAATTTCTAAACTAGACTGCTAAAATAAAGTAGTTCATGCAATAGAATTTGAAGCTTAATCTCTAAAGTGAAGCATAACATGTGTGTATCAGTTAAATCTCCAAACTTGGCACAGTTGGCTCATTTCCCTAATTCCTTTCCTTTCTGCATAGGAAACCCTCTCCTTCCACTGAGAGGTAGGGGATATTTTTCCCTCTCAATCAGGACTGTCTTTGTGACCTATTTTAAAGCATTTCTGCTTTCATGTATGCTTGGGGAAGCCAGTCACCATGCTGCATAGAAGGAGCAGGTGTGACAAGAAGTGAGGAGCAGCTGCTTGCCCAACTTGTGTCTGAAGCTTTGTTGGGTCTTCAGACAAGTTTAACAACCAATTAAAGGACTAAATCCTCCACAGCTAACAAACTGCACTGGTGGGCTTTTGCTAATAAATGCCAGCCGGAAGTTTGAAAGGAAAAATAAAAATAATACATCATTATTGTTTTCAGGTTGGTGAGTTTAGAGTTTGTTATGCAGATATACATAACTGAAATGAGGTATTAGGCAGCAACACAAATTTCCAGTGTGAAATTCTAGGTATGTACTGCAATTGCCCAGAAAAAGAAAAACTACAATCTCCTTTAGATTGAGGAAAATCCACAAAGAGGAGAAATGTGAACTGTTGGAGTCAGAGATGGAACGGACAGAAGTGACCACCGTGATGACAAATCATCTGCTAGAGAAGCATGCAGACCTGGAACTTAAAAATTTCTAACCTCAAGCAAACTGCAAGTAGCTGACCATAAGAAAAGAAAAATAAAGTATATATATATAGAAGGAGAGAAATTTACAGGATTATGGAGGCTATGGTCACTGAAAGCTTCATTTACTCAAAACACAGTATAGTGGTAAGCAAGATCCTGAGAATTAAGACAACTGGTATCAAAAATTCTATGTGTGGGAACCAAAAGATTTGGGTTCACTTCTTGGTTCTGACCCTAGTCAGTCACATATATGCTCAGTCATACCTGAGCTATAAACTCAGAAATAACTCAAAACGTTCCTTTAATATATATATATATATATGTACCACAGGCTTTACTTGGACAAGTTACTTATCTTCTGGTTGACTAGATTGTAGAGAGCTGCCAGAGGCCGCACCTGGAAGATGGCGCCGGCTTCCGCCCTCGGCCTTCCCGATGGCAAGTGCTCTCTGTGGTAAATAACTCCTTATATGGCTAGGGCATAGAATCTGGCTTGCTTCCGAGCACCTGAACCTAATTGGTGGTTCCCACGTGGCATATCAGGGTTGGCTACCCAGCGGGTACTTAAGGCTGTGGGGAATTCTCTCCGGGGTTGGGGGTCAGAAGATTGCTCAAAGGTCCTGAATAAACTGCAGAGAGAAGAGCTTGGTGTCGCGTCTTCCTTGCTGGTGGAGGCGGTAGCGACAGGTGGTGGTCCGTACGGGGACTCAGCCATAACCCCAAGGAGGACTCAGAACTCTCTGCAGTCAGGGTGGTGCACCGGTAAGTTCCCAGGTAAAAGGGGAATCCGCGACAAGAGCGGGGGTAAGTTCCCAGGTAAAAGGGGAATCCACGACAAGAGCGGGGGGATTTTTGCTCTTCTCTGTAGATAGAGTGAGAGCCCGGGGCTAGTCAATAGAGTAGCCAAAAGTGAACGTAAAAGTTTGTTTACCAGCTTTAAATGTTTACAACATGGGCGCTTCTTCTTCGCACCCATTTTTTTTGGCTCTCAATGAGCTACTGCACTCAAAAAAGTTAAAAATAAAAAAGAGTACTTTAGAGAGATTTTTGGATGAATGTGACATCGTTGCCCCGTGGTTCGCTATCTCCGGAGAAACTAGGGAGGGACCTAGATTTTGCCTCTGAACAAGGAACGCTTAAGAGCGGAGTGAGACGAATAGGGAAACTGATAAGGTGCTGTCTTGAGGACCAGTGTTGCAGTGAGGCGGTAGAGTATGGTCAGGCCGCCCTAGAAATGCTGCAGGAAGAAAGATCGGAAAGCGCAGACAGTGAAAAGGAGGAGAGCGGGGGGGGGGGGGGGGGGGGGGGGGGGGGGGTTATACCCCGATCTTGCCGAACTAGAGACCTCTGAGTCTACAGGCTTAGAGGAACTACAATCATTCATAGAACAAATAGAAAAAACAAAGATAAGAAAGAGGAGGAAAGGGAAGGAGAGAGAGGACCCAGATAAAGACGAATGCACGCCCTCCGTGCACCGTGCCACACCTTCGGCCCCTCCGCTTTATGCGGAGGACCCCGGAAGTGGCAGCCCCGGCTGTTCTTTCAGCCCAGGCGTGTGGAAAGCGGTCAGAACCGAGTTACATCTAGACTGTCCAATATTTCAAGATCCACAGGGACAGCGGTATCATGAACCCTTAGATTTTAAGGTTATAAAATCTTTAGCTGAGTCTGTGCGGACATACGGAATCACGGCCTCCTTTACTGTGGCCCAGGTGGAGGCCCTAAACAGACACTGCATGACACCCGGTGATTGGAGTGGGCTCGCAAACGAGCTTGTTTGAGCCCAGGTCAGTATTTAGATTGGAAGGTCTTTTTGATTGAATTTGCTAGTGAAGAGGCTGCGGCCAATCAGGCTGCGGGAAACCCAGCTTGGGACAGAGATATGCTGGTTGGACAGGGGAGATCCGCCAATCAGCAGATAGGCTACCCGGTTCAAGTTTATGAACAAATCAATAAAATTGGCATAAAGGCATGGAAGGCCTTACCAAAAAAAGGCGAGGTGAGTGGCAATCTCACCAAAATCCTGCAGGGCTCTACGGAGCCGTTTTCAGACTTTGTTGCCCGTATGGTAGAGGCCGCTGGCAGAATTTTTGGTGACCCAGATGCAGCCATGCCATTAATTAAACAGCTTGTTTACGAGCAGTGCACTAAGGAATGCAGAGCCGCCATAACCCCATATAAGAATAGGGGACTAGAAGCATGGATGAAAGTTTGCAGAGAGCTGGGCGGACCACTAACTAATGCTGGATTAGCTGCTGCTGTGGTGCAATTAACCCAGAAGAAAAGGGCTGGGAAGGTGGCTCAGTGGTAGAGCGCGTGCCTTGCATGCCTGAGGCCCTGAGTTCGATTCCTCAACACCACATAAGCAAAAAGAAAAAAAGCCGGAAGTGGCGCTGTGGCTCAAGTGGTAGAGCACTGGCCTTGAGCTGAAGAGCTGAGGGACAGCACCCAGGCCCAGAGTTCAGGCCCAGGAAAAAACCTATTCAAAAAACGCTGCAAATTTGTCTAAACAGTTGTCTAGTTATCTTTTAGGTAATTGAACTGGGGAGTTCGACAGCCTGATGGAACAGCTCAGGGTTGCCATCGTCACGGTGAACTCGACCAGAGTGGATGCCGGATTGGCGGAGGGGTTATCTTCATGGATCTCCACTGCTATGAATCATCTTAAGGAATGGGCGGGTTTGGGAGCCCTGACAGGCCTCCTGGTGTTAGCCTCCTTGGTATGTCTCTGGTGCATTTGTCAAATTAGAGGTTCTCAGCGTCGCAGTGCAGCCATGATTATCCAAGCCTTTACAGCCATTGGAGCAGGTCAGTCCCCCCAAGCGTGGCTTGCCACCCTAAAACAATGAACACAGATTGCAAAGCCAAAGTACTGCAGTCGAGAGGCATGAGTTTTGCCCTCAAGGAGAGCATGTTTGATTGCACACGGGTTCGATTCGCCTTTTCC
>NW_012267241.1:3761952-3789309 GCF_000151885.1 Dipodomys ordii
CAGCACCACATAAGCAAAAAGAAAAAAGCCAGAAGTGGCGCTGTGGCTCAAGTGGTAGAGTGCTAGCCTTGAGCTGAAGAGCTGAGGGACAGCGGCCAGACCCGGAGTTCAGGCCCCACAACTGGACCAAAAAAAAAAAAAAGTAACTCTGAAAGAAATTCCCTTTTGCTCACATAAAAATTTTTAAGTGTATAAGCTTTGAACCATGTGACTAACAAAGTGCAGCCTTTAAGAAATTTGCATTTTCAGGAGGTGACTCTGAGGAAGATGCTTTGTGTACATAAAGGGGGAGCTAAAATAAGCAGCCCTTACTCAACTAATTGATACTAAGAAAAAGAAAAAAGAAAAAGAAAACGTTTACATTTTAGGATCTTAAGGCCATCAAATTCTTAATGAAAGTATAAAATACGGAGAAATTCAGAAAGATGAATCACAGTGGCACTAAAAATGGCTCTTGGGGCATGATGCCAAAGCTCTCAAAAGGCTGATGCATTAGAATTACAATTTGAGGCAAGACCACCCAGAAAAGTTATTGAGATCTTTATCTCAAAACTAAACAGACAAAAGGCCTAGAGAGGCATAGCTTAAGTAGTAAAGTAACAGCCTGGAAAACTCAAGCCCTGAGTTCAAATAACAACTCAGAAGGAAAACCAAATTTTAGCAGCAAAAAGATCACTGATCGGAAAGCAAAGAAGGAAGAAAGGAAGGGAGGAAGGGAGGGAGGGAGGAAGGAAGAAAGGGAGGGAGTGGGCGGGCGGGCAGGCAAAGGAAAGAATACTAGCTTAGATAGAACACAGTTTTACTGGGCACCAGTGGCTCGTGCCTGTAATCCTAGCTACCCAGAAGGCTGAGATCTGAGGATCATAGTTCAAAGCCAGCCCTGGCAGGAAAGTCCATGAGACTCTTATATCCAATAAACCACTCAGAAAACTGGAAGTGGCACTGTCACTGTGACTCAAGTGGTAGAGACTTGCCTTGAGCTGAAGAGCTGAGGGACAGCCCAGAGTTCAAGCCCCACGACCAACAAAAGAACACAGTTTTGAAGGTTTTGAGTGGCCAGAGGCTGGCTTCACTATGAGGTCTGGGAAAAATATTGAATACGTTTAATTTTTTAAAATGCAGTGTAAACTATTTGATCCGATGTCCAGAAGAATAATAACGACAGTGGTCAGAAACAGACATTAGAGTTCCAAAAAGCATTTAATTATCCAAGGTATGATCAAGTGAAGAAAAAGATTAAAATGTTAGAAAATGAAAGAAAAAGGATAATTGAGGAAACTATTGAAGAAACAGGTTTTGGTTACAGGCTAAATACTGACTGAGGGAGAAATAATAACAGATTGTCTTTCTGACTGGAGGTAGAGAAAAACAGTGAAGCATATCAGGAATGATTTTACAAGAAAAGCAGCCTAGCAGTTGGGGATTTAGCTCAGTGGAAGAGCACTTGCCTGGCAAGTGCAAGGCCCTGAGTTCAGTCATCAGCTCTTGGAGGAAGGGAGAGGTGGAGGGGAGGAAAAGCAAAGCTGCCTAGTGTTTCTGTTTGTTAACCACTTTCATTATGACGTTCATAAATTAAATGGATGTTGAATCTGGAGGATTACTATCACAGGCTAGCATGGAAAGGTTCGCCCTCACCTAGGTACAGATATTACTAATGTAAAGGGATGACAGGTGGTTGTGGTGTGGGGATAAAGCACTGTCCTCAGATCCTGCACTCCTTTCTGATCACAGCAGCGGATATGATATTCAAAAGCCTCTGTTAAAGCCAAAATTATTTTCAAGAATACTGCCAAAGGCTAGCTACAAATTCAGCCTAATATCCATCAATATCCCACATCATTCTTTAAAGAAATAAAGACACAGATGAAAAATTCATAGGAAATAATAAAAGATATTGGATAGCAAAAACAATCCTTAGCAGGAATATCAGTGCTGGAGAAATATCAATTCCAAACTTCAAACTCTATTACAAAGCTGTAGTAATAAAAATAGCTTGGTGCTGGCACAAGAACAGGCCTGAGGACCAATAGAATAAAGCTGAAGACCCAGAAATGAACCTGCAGATCTACGGCCACCTAATCTTTGATAAGGAGCCAAAAAAGGAGGATGGAAGAAAGATCGTCTCTCCAACAAATGGTACTAGCAGCATTAGCTATACATGTGTAGAAAACTGAAATTAGATCCTTATATATCCCCTGTGCCAGAATCAATTCCAAATGGATCAAAAACCTCGAGGTAAAAGCAGATACCTTGAAAATATTACAGGAAGTAAGCCGGGCGCTGGTGGCTCACGCCTGTAATCCTAGCTACTCAGGAGGCTGAGATCTGAGGATCTCGGTTCAAAGCCAGCCCGGGCAGGAGAGACCGTGAGACTCCTATCTCCAATAAACCACCAGAAAACTGGAAGTGGCGCTGTAGCTCAAGCGGTAGCGCGCTCGCCTTGAGCTGAAGAGCTGAGGGACAGCGCCCAGGCCCAGAGTTCAAGCCCCATGACCGACAAAAAGAAAAAAAAAAAAGAAAGAAAGAAAATATTACAGGAAGGAATAGGGAATACACTAGGGCTCCTTGGCACAGGTTGATGAAAGGAGAACAGGTTGAAACTTTCTTAATAAAGACGCAGAAACACCACAAATCAAAGAAAGGTTGGGCAAATGGAATTGCATTAAACTGCAGAGCTTCTACATGGCAAAGAACATATCTAGCAAGATCAATAGAAAGCCCACAGATTGGGAGAAGATCTTCACCAGCCATATAATGGACAAATATCTAAAATATCCTTAGAGCTCAAAAATCCCCCAAAAACAAGTCATCAAAGAAATAACCACTCCATTAACAAGTGGGCTAAAGACTGAAAGAGAGACTTCTCTGAAGAGGAAATAAGAATGGTCAATAGACACATGAAGAAATGCTCAACACCTCTCTGGCTATAAAAGAAATGCAAACCAAAACAACATTGCACAGTGCCAGATATAATTAAGCATATCAAAATGAATTCCCAAGAACTGGAAACAAGAGGTTTATGATCTGTATGTAGTTATTTCTCTCTTTTTTTCCTTTGTTTTAGTTTTCTGTACCCTTTATCTTGTATATAAGCTTATCTGATGTGTGGAAGGGAATCACAGAAACAGCAGGACAATGGATGAACTAATGCAACAATGATCTCATTTGACATTATGTTGGAAAGTAACTTTACAATTGGGGGGGGCAGAGGGAAGTGGGCAGTGATAAGTGAGAGAAAACAAGGGAGTAACAGTGTTTAAAAAGAAATGCATTCAGGGGCTGGGAAGTTGGCTCAGTGGTAGAGTGCTTGCCTTGCATGCATGAGGCCCTGGGTTCGATTCCTCAGCACCACATAAGCAAAAAGAAAAAAGCTGGAAGTGGTGCTGTGGCTCAAGTGGTAGAGTACTAGCCTTGAGCTGAAGAGCTGAGGGACAGCACCCAGGCCCAGAGTTCAGACCCCATGTCTGGACCAAAAAAAAAAAGAGAGAAAGAAATGCATTCATTACCTTACTTATAACCCCCTGCTCATCACTTTTACAACAAAATATGAAAAAATTAAAAAGGATTTATAATCAATACTACAAGTGACAAAAGTACCTAAGAAGGCACTCTAAAATTTAGTCACTGCTAAGAAAACTGGATGTTTTGTTGTTAATAATTTCATAGAACATGTTCATTTCAGCTAGTAGGTAAGTGTTATTAGGCTTGACATAAAAACAAAAAATGTGCCACTTGGAAATGTTTCTCTCCAAAGACTTTGCATAGCACAAAGAATAGGCTGATGAACACATGGCTCTCAGAGAACTTACCTGGGCAAACTTGTGAATTTGTTCCACCACGGCAGCAAACAGAGCATGGACACTTTCATCAATCAGACTCTGCATGTAATGTACCGCCTCTTCATCAGAGAGGTCCAGACGGAATTTATCCTGAACCTGTAAGGTAACATTCTAATAAATCTTCTAGAGAGGAAAGGTAAATTTAAATAAGTATTATTAAAATATATCATGAGCCAGGCATGGGTGGCTCACGCCTGTATCCTAGCTACTCAGGAGGGTGAGATCTGAGGATCTCAGTTCAAAGCCAGCCTGGGCAGGAAAGTCCAGGAAACTCTTATGTCCAATAAAACACTAGAAAACCGGAAGTGGTGCTGTGGCTCAAGTAGTAGAGTGCTCGCCTTGAGCTGAAGAGCACAGGGACAGCACCCAAGCCCAGAGTTCAAGTGCCACGATGACCAAAAAAAAAAAAAGTGAGTTAATTCTATGCCAATAATGAATTATAACTAATAAAAGGAGCTGGGAGTCATTGTTTTAAGTATGAAGATATACTGCTTTCAAAAACAAAGACAAACTGGGAGAGACTAAGGGGTACATTGTCCAAAAAGAAATATACTCTTTACCTGACTTTGTTATTATAAATCCTCTGTACATCACCTTTATAATAACAATATTTTTTAAAAAAAGAGACCTACTATTCATTCAACCCAAAGTATTCTTTACATTTTTAATATTTCAGATCTAAATATTTGGCTGAAATTGTGACACATTTATACCTGTTATTGTGAAATGAGATCTCCCCCCTTTCACTGACAGAGATCACAGGAACTATGTCACTCACTGACAAAAATAATCTACAGATAGAAGATATTCACTTGGCATAATACATGTTCTTTACAAAATATGACTGGGCTGGGAAGGTGGCTCAGCGGTAGAGCGCTTGCCTTGCATGCTCCAGGCCCTGGGTTCGATTCCTCAGCACCACATAAGCAAAAAGAAAAAAGCTGGAAGTGGTGCTTGGCTCAAGTGGTAGAGCACTAGTCTTGAGCTGAAGAGCTGAGGGACAGCGCCCAGGCCCAGAGTTCAGGCCCCACGACCGGACCCAAAAAAAAAAAAAAAATATGACTACCTTCCCTTTAAGGAGGCTTAACTTCCTTACACTTTAATTGGTATCACATTTGCTGACCTGTGTTACATTACCTGTCATTGTGTCATACAGCCTTTTTCATATTTTTCTGTAAGTATACATTAATTGCACAGTGGGGTTTTATTATTCCATTTCATACATGCATATAAACTATTCTGGGCATATTCAGAACACTATTTATCCCCATTCCCATTGTCTGCCTTCCTTCTTCCCTCTGGTGCCTCTCCCCAATAGCCTGTCTGTTTTACTTTCCTGTCATTTATTAATTTTTAGTATTAACTGTACCAAGAGTTTTGTTATGGTACTCTGGACATGTGTGTATTCAACTCTAATCAAAATGACCCGCTATGCTGCTTTCTCTCTCCTAGCTTCCTAAGGCACTGGTCATTTTCTCCAAGATTAGTCACTTTGTTCATTGGATAAATCCTACATACTTATCCAATTGTTAAGCTACACAATATTTCATCTCAGCTCTTGGTATTCCTCTGATGGATTTGCATATGCTGTCATTATACACTCATTTTCCCTTACATTCCTAAACAAACATATGACAGCTATTTCACAGTACTTTTCTGGTCGGTGGGACATCTGGGTCAACTCAGGAGGTTTCGACTCATATTTTTTTCCACTAATTTTGCATCCTATTTGCCTGTTTCCTCACATATATAGCAACTTTTTTGTTAAATAATAAACATTCTGAATGGTATTTTATGGAACTGAAAATTATGTTGTGTTCCTATGGAGATTCATTCTAGAAGGCAGTTAAATTGGTTATTATGAAATATAAACACTAAGCAGTACTGAAACATCTGTTCAGGTTTTTAAGCTTCTGGCTTCCTCCTTGGATGGGATATTGGTTTCTGCAGTTTCACATTCAGAAAAAAATTTGTGTCTAAACTGGAGAGGGAAGGTTCATTTTCTCTATGACTCACTTTTCCAAAATTTCTTCCCTTTCTTGGCAATCACAGATAGCTCCTAACAGATCATTTATAACGTGCATTCATGCTACCACTCAAAACACTCTGAAAAGCACCTCAGAATGAAAGGCTATAAACTTGTAAATCTCTTCCATTGCTGTGCATCTTGCAAAGACAGATATCGTTTGTTGTTTTATGTGGTTTGGGTCACTCCCTAGTCCTTCGAACAGTACTGTATTTTTGTTTTACTTTAACATTGTTATCTGGACCAGTATCCCAGTCTTTGAAATACAAGTACTCTAATATTTATTACACTTAGTGATACTTCAAAATACCAAAGAAAAAAATTAATATCCATAGTGATTATTTCTCCCATCTTGGAACTGCAACCTTAGTCCTTAGTCCTCACAATCCACTAGCAGTCCTCCAGCACACTGGGCCAATTTCAACAACTATTCATTGTAAGGAACAAAACAGGCTTTCTGAAAGACAGTCATTTAGCCAACAGTAAAAATTTTAGAAGTGGTAATCATATGCTGAAGAGAACATTTTACCATTACTTTTACCAGCTGCTCAAATGATCTAAAAGAACAGGTGAGACAGAACATATCAATTATGACTGCATAAACATATTCCAGTCAATGATGGACCACCGGCCCAACCATCAGCCCATAAGATTGTAACGGAGAGACAAGGCCTCAGCACCTAGCGACATCCCACCAGACATCCCACCAGTCTCCAAGTCACAGGGAAGAACACTCCTCCTATTTGTGGTTATGCCGGTGTAAATAAATCTACCACACTGCTAAAATCACAGCACATATATGATCATGTACAGGACATAGGAGTTGGTAATGAAAAACCATGTAGCTATTACATTTCTGGCTGTATCATTAAGTGCATTCTTTAAGAAACAATTCACTATGAAACAGTATGTGATGTTATCTGAACAGCAGCAACAGTCTCTCACATGTTGTGTTTGCTGAATCTCTTGATTATACCATTTTCTCTTTTGAGTTTAAATTCTTGTGTTGTTGATCATAACTGTAGTGTTAGTAATGTATATTGTGTATACACATTCTATCAACTCAGTGAGTTAGTAGGCTATTTCATCTAGGTTTGTATCAGTACACTAATGTTTTCATGATGACAAAATCACCTAATGGTGAACTACTCAGAATATTAGGCACACATGGCTATATTACATCATTTTAGTTTTGCTCTTCAGAATCTCTCATGGGTTTACATCACTCTTTGTGTGGGTACTTTTTCTATATCTCTTCTCATACTTCTTCATACTTGCTTCTGTATTCAACGATTCCAAACTTTTAAGTATTCTAATATAGTTCACTAAGCTCTCTCCCCATCTTTCCTTCAGCATTTCCAGGTTAATGTTCATCTTATAACACAAAACATGACCATATACATTGCACTGAAAACAGTGAGGCTAAGACTGCTCTTCATTTAGACTACCACATTTTTGGTGAGGTCAACTTTCTTTTTACTTTGTAATCTGTAGATATAAAAATGGTAGGAATTAAGATCATCATGCTACATCTGACTTATCCATTGGCATTAAAATCAATTTCACAGTCATTGAAATTGGATGTTTAACCAGAAAAGACCTCTAACATTTAAAGACCTAATTGTTTAGAGCTACTATTAAAAACTACTTAGTTTTGCTGTTTTGTTCTTGAAGCTAGGAACTCAATACCTCGCTCAAGCTAGCTTGGGACTTGCTTTGTAGGCCAGAATTGACATCAAACTCTTTGATTTGTCTGCCTCAGCCTCCTGAGTGCTGGAATTACTAGAATGGATAGCCACACCTGGTTGTTCTTGTGGTTACTGTGAGAGTCAGTGAAGATCTAGTTCAAGGATTTCAAACATGTAAAGTAGTATTAAGAATATGAAAAAAATATGATTAAAAATTACATGGAAGACCACATTTTCTTTTTGTAATGCTAGAATTTTCTGAATAATAATCTTACCAAGGACTGAATTTGACACTAAAGTACATGACTACATTACTTCAGTATTACCCTAATAAGGGAAAGGTTTACTGTAGCAAACTTTACATTGTGTCTATTCAAAAGTACCCTTTTATTAAAAAGGCAATCCATCTTCCTAGTCAAAAACTATAGGGCAACAGAACCTCTCAAATTGTTCTGGTGAATAATTATTTACTCCTTTGAATTATAGCAGGCTTGTTCTAAGTCACAGACCTATTTTTGTCTCAGTTTTCTATCTAAAATCCAGTGACAATTTAATGACTAGAGAGATATATTAGAATGGCTTCATGGGAAAAAAAAGCAGATACACATTTCTCATAAAGAGATGTAATAGGCAAAAGCTGCAGGCGCTAAAAACAAGCTCTTATCATTCAAGTGAAATGATGTTAGAACAGCTGTAAGTAATGATAAACACCCAATTCAAGTAGACCTTTTCAGCATGTTAACAGAAAGTCTTTTAAGTATTTTAAATCCCATTTTCAGATAATATTCTTATACTTAATGTCTTTTAAATAAAGACAACACTTGCTCATCATGGCCAGACACTTCACATCTGAAAGATTTACTAAAAAATGTCTTTTCAGCACAACTTTTAAAAGAAACCAGCAACAGTTTACAAAAGGCATCCACTTCCACCAATGGACAAATGTGATGCTTACCCCTTTCAGCCAGGAGAACAGAACACTCTTAATGTACTAGTTCTCAGCCAGTGAATCACAGGTTACTGATAGCCTACTGAAAGCTCATATTTGCTAACAAATACAGAATCAAATTATCTGACTTCTCTATTTTCAAAGTGGATCTGTACTTCCAGTTAAATTCATTAACTGAAATTTAGGTACATTTTAAAATCTGAAATCTCAGTTATCTTATCATTTTTTAAATGAGTAAATTTAGGCTGGGTGTGGTGGTGCACATCTCTAGTCCTAGTGCTTGGAAAGTTGAGGCAGAAGGCTCATGAGTTTGAGACCAGCTTGGGTTATATTGAAAAAACATGTTTCAAAGGGGGGAGGGAAAGAATATATAGAAATTTAATGATTAGACAAAAAGAAGTAAATATACTTCCTTAAATTAAAAGAAACTTAACACTATATGAGTCTAACTTTTCCCTGAATTTAAAATGCTATTCTGAAGCACAATCATCCTTTAGAATCAAAAGCTCTGGGTATTAAATATGCTTTTCTGACAAATCTATGGAGACTGGTAGTATTTGTTCTAAAATTTACATTCCTAGCAATAAAGACAATTTCATAAACCAGGTGGTTTTTTGGGAGCCATAATTGGGAATTACCTAAATATGTATAAGAATAAGACAACTCATTCTATTATTCTCCTCTTTGATCAGATCAAGCTCTCAGAGAAGGCAGGGGTATTAATATGAGCTCAGAAAGGACCCTCACTTTGTTTGCAATTACTTAATAGAGCAGTAGCAACCATGCAACAAATGTTGCAAGCTTTATTTCCAAAAAGCAATTTATTAAATTTGAATTTGCTATATGTGAATTTGAGTGAAAAATCCCATATTAGCATCATTTCTGTACCATATTTCGGTGTCATTTTTACAAACATACTCACATCTATGCACACAGAGAAACACAGTGACATTCCAATTAGCATGGACATAAACTGTGCCTTTAATAGCATTTCAACATAGACTGTTCTTATAAGCAACTCTTAGATATCCAGGGCAATTCCACAAATCTTGCAATATATATCTAAACTACACTGTCTTTCACAGGAAGCAGTGATTTTCCTTATATCTAATCCCTATCCCTTGAGGGCACTGAGTATATAACACTTTAAAAAGATTAATTTAACACTCATTATCACAGGAAAACAGTTATCCAGAAAGAGTTTTTGGTATCTCTGAAGTGCTAACTTTCATTACAGTAAGAAAAACTTTCCCCATTTAATTCTTCTTAGTAATAAATAAATAAACTTAGAAGAAATGTTTTCCTGCACTGATTTTTAAATAAATGACAAAATAATTACAAAGAAGGAGCACAACTAATTCATTAGGGGTGAAAGGTAAAGTTTTTTAACTAAGGCTTTCTTGCTGAATAAATTTGTTAGTAAAGATCCATTGAAACAAAAGCACCCTCTATGTTAATAAAAACTAGAATTTAAAAGAGTTAATTCTGAAAATGATGAAAATGAATCCCTAAGTAAACAATTCCTTAAAAAAACATCATTGCACAAGACTGGGAATGTGGCTTAGTGGTAGAGTGCTTACCTAGCATTCATGAAGCCCTGGGTTCGATTCCTCAGTACCACATGAACAGAAAAAGCTGGAAGCAGTGCTGTAGCTCAAGTAGTAGAGTGACAGCCTTGAGCAAAAGTAGCTCAGAGACATGCCCAGGCCTTGAGTTCAAGCCCCATGGCTGGCCAAAACAAACGACCAAGCCAAAAAAAAAAAAAAAAAAACATACATCAATGCTGAAAACAGTGTGAAATAAGACACAACTACTATAAAGGAATACAAAAAATTCACTGCTAAAATTCCATTATAGTATTCTTTGCACAGATTATACATGAACTAAACTTCAAGGCACCAAAGGTAATTCAATTTTACAGATGACTTGAAATAGATCTTTACGTAATTTGTAGCTGTTAGCTATATATGATTTCTTTGTTTTAAAGTTTATTAACAAATCAATTAAGTAACTTAGTAAGAATGTCCATTTTATTCTTCAACACAAAATAGTATTACCTTTAAATTACTCTAAATGAACTTGTTGCTGGGGTTTCAGGCTTCTTTTTAATTACTGAATTGAAGGAACGTGAATGAAAAAGCACTGACTGCTAAGTGGTCATGTTTATATGTTTATACATTAAGCTGGTTCTTCTTTGTATAGCTTTTTCTCCCTGAAGAGAGTCATCCAGATACAAAAGCTAGGAAGATTTATAGTCCTTAAAGATAAGGCCGCTGTCCTCTTTCAGTGTATCCTCCCTAATAGCAAAATTAATGATTTGATTGGGAAAACATTTTCTATCAAATGTTTTACATTCCTTTCACAGACTAGTGCATTCTATATAAGCTTTCTATACCAAAGTCTTATATAATCCTTTGAATTTTCTCAGAATGAATTCATTCTTCCTCCATAAAACCTATCTGGACATCACATCTAAAATCTCCAATATCACTACAACTCAAAATGCCTTACTCCCCTCTTAATTTTTTATCAGTAATACTGACCACCATCTATCAAACTTAATATCTGACTTTTATATTTATTTCTCTTACTAGAAGTTAAGTTTCATGAGGGCAGGGAAATTTTGCTTTCATAATGCAAACACTAAGACAATAGCAGCCATTATAACTTGCTTAAAAAGTACTGTTGAGCTGGTAGCTCAGGCCACCAGCTACTTAAAGTTGTGATTTGAGAACAGAGCTTCAAATATAAATAGAAGAAATTATTATCACCAACTAATAAGCATTAAACTAGAAGTGTATGTGTGGCTCCTGGTAGAAGAAGCAAGAGTGCAAGGCCCACAGTTCAAGCTCTGGTACTGGCATACACCTGCACACATGTATGCAAACACACACACATACACACACACACGGCACATGCACATACAAAATTAAAATATTGTTAAGTGTATGAATATAAAAATATTCATTAAAAAGTAAAGCTCAAAACTATAGAAGAATGTGGGTGACTTCATTTTATTCCTGACTATAGTATATCAGTCAATAAGAGAAAAGGATCTAAATATGGAGAAAATTAATGTGTTAAACATAGGTAGTGAATAATGGATGGTTTTATACGGTGGTTTTATATTTTTCTATAACTTAAATATACCACATAAACACATGTTGATAAGAACTGCAAATATTAAACCCAATAAATGAATATGGTGTCTATTTTTAGAAACTACTCTATGATTTACTTATTAGACTACTTGGAAACCTTTGTTCTAATTAGATTTAAAGAATAAAAGCAATTTTCTGGTTTTGGGGTTGTTTTTTTGCCCATCATTGGGCCTGAACTCTGGGCCTGGGCGCTGTCCCTCAGCTTTTCAGCTGAAGGCTAGTGTTCTTTCTACCACTTGAGCCACAGCGCCACTTCCGGCTTTTTCTGCTTTGTCGTGCTGAGGAATCTAACCCAGGGCTTCAAGCAAGCAAGGCAAACACTCTACCACTGAGCCACCTTCCCAGCCCATAAAACCATTTTTTTTTTAAATGGAGCTTCTTATAGAAAGAAGCATTATATGACATACTACCCTACAACTATCAGACACTCAACTGATGCTTGTGAATGATTTTGTTTTCGCCCCATTTGTTTGGAAATACAAAGACTTGGAAAAAATTATATTAAGTAAGCCAGGCCCAAAGAAACATAGGTCCCATGGTTTCCTTTATTTGCAATAACTAATATAAGTTTAGGACAAGCAGAAAAGTTCAAAAGCTACGTACATATTACCATATAAGATGATGTTATGTGAAATGAACCCCAAGATAGGGACATAATTTTTTTCTTTCTTGCTATTGTTTTTAATGTATTTATAATGTACTGTGTGATTTTTTTTTGTTTCTTTGCTATGTTCATCCCCATGGTATAATCCGTTTTCACTTTATTTGATATTGGTGCCCTGCATCTTTCTTGTATAAACATTTTTCTAATTTGGGGAGGGGAAGGGAAAAAACAAAATGCTTAAATAGGGATACAGGTTGACCCATTGTAACAATGAGATGTATAAGACACTATGTTGAAAACGAACTTTACAACAACTTCGGAGAGAGGGGGAAGGGGGCTACTAATTGGGGAGGTGGAGAAGGAAGGGTTGGTAGGGGAAAAACAAAGGAGGAGGCATCCGTGCTCCATAGGAAATGTACTCATTACCTTACTCATGTAACTGTAACCCCTCTGTGCAGTATTTTCACAATAAAAAAGTATTAAAAAAAATTTCACCCTTTAGGGAAGAAAAAAAATTCTCATCTATCACAAATTTCATAGCTATGATTTATATTATGTTCTCTATAACATACAATGCAAAGAATCATCAGAAAATAAAGACCCAAAGAAATGGAAAAAATGTACATATTTCATCCTAAGTCTCATGAAAAAATAGCCTATGTTGCAATTGGTTATATTACATTCTTGATTAGACATCAGAAAGTAGAAATCTTAATAAAATATTAATTAAATTAATTAATTTAATATTAATTAATAAAATCTTAATAAAATATTCTTTTGAGGAAAAACATGGTAAAACTTTATATAACAAGCTAGAAAGAACAGCTACCAGTCTCTAAAAAATAACTAATAAATATGTTTTTCCCCTTTCTTCATAAAATGAATTACTTTATAGTTTAAAGAGACTGCCATAAAGAAAGCTGGTAACAAAAAGGAACTAGCAACACACTTCCTTAAACAGAGGAAAAAAATCCAGTGTAAACAACAACACAGTTTAACTGGCCAAAGAAACTATCTGACTTGGTTTGACAAATGCTGATAGAACTTTCATAAAAAACTTCTAAACATCTCTAGTCAGAAGAATGAATAGATGACAGAGATAAAATAAATGGGTTCAAAGTAAACAGCAAGATAGAACCTAACTATAGTACATGTAAACAAAATATGTAACAGCTCAAATCTCATGCTATCATTGATTATTACTAAGGACGTTTTCACAAAAATTAACATTTCTTGATGGATGAGCTTTAGTCAATAAAACATTAAAAAGTGGCAAAAATAAATAGGACATGCCAAAAAGTAGTCTATGTTCAATTTTATAAAAAGAATCATGCTGGTTAGATAAAAGGGTAAATGTTAAATAAGAGGGCAATGTTCCATTTTCCAGAAATAAAAAAGGAATCCTAAAAAGAGCATACTTTTCTTAAATGATTAAATGATAAGTATTAACACTGAAATTCTCATTGCTTACATAAAGTTAGCAAAATAATTTAGTCTCATTCATGTTCAGTCACAGTAGTATCTAAGTCTGTTATCTTAGAAAATAGGGCTGTTTGTTGCCACTTACTTCCTTCAAAGACAAGAGCAACTCCATCTTGATGACCTGTCTGCTCATCGGTGAGTTAATACTTCTAAAAGTTAAAAAGCTTCACTATCTTTTTTTAAATTTAAATTTTGAATATTTAACATTATACTACTTTGAGTAAAACAACTGTTTTACATATCAATGACTAAGAGAATCAGAAATAAGATCAAATTATATAAGCATTATATTCTGAGCTCAGATGCCAGGAATCAGGCATTTTATTTGGAATATTAAAGTTAAGCTATTAAAGACATAGGGCTGTGGTTTTTACAGGAAGCCATCTTTACAAATATGCTGGCCTCTTCCAGTACCTCTGGGTATGAACAAAGAAAGAAATAGAACAGAAATAGCTAACAGGGACCTAAAAGTTATTACATTCTGGAATTGGAAAAGTTATACAAAAGGCCTCTTTATTACCTAATAGTCTCTGGGCTGGGAAAAAAGAAAGAAAAAGTTAAAATCCTATTTTTTTAAAATAAGAAAAGTATGCTCGTATCTCAGGATGTACAAAATTACCTTTTTCACAGTTTTATCAGGTTCAAGAGCAATATCTGGAATATTCGCATCAACCATCAATGAAAACAAGTTCAAAATCAGATTTGAATACCTAAAAGGGTAGAAAACAATAGCAACAAGTTAGGAGTTTACATTTCTTTCTCATATCAAGGACACTTCTAGAAATGATTATAGTTGGATATTTTTAAAAATTACTATTATTCTAAAGGAAAATACAATGTGATATAATTCATCAGCTGTCTCAATGAAAAAAAAATCTTATGAGGTTCTTCATAAGGCATCATTACTTGGTCTCACACTTAACAAACTTTTATAGTAATCACTTAATAATGAATTTTATTTTTTTAAAGTAGATGTGAAGAAATGGGTATTCTATCTAATTATTTTATGGCATTAATTGTGAGATGATAATAATAATAATCTGGTTTCTTAAGATTTCTGTGTTAGGGCTAAAGGAATGAAAGAGAAATACCATCTCATGAATTATTCATGACTATGAGATACTAACCATACTACAGGAAACAAGGTGACGGGTCTGGATACAAATAATCCTAAATGAAAGGACAGCCAGCACTCTACTACATCAAAACTGATTACGGTATCTTTAGCATATGCTTACTTGCATCAAGAGCCAACAGAGTATGTTCACTAATCAATAAACTCTTCCTTTCTCTTAAGGAGAAAACATTACTTTTCTACATCATCATTTCTACAGGCAGAACCTTAGGGGGGACAGGGTAAATAAAATCTACCTTGCACTACTTTACTTCAAACTCCAGAACACTCTCTAATGCATTTAACTGCCCCCCCTCCTTTTTTTTCCTAGCAATTTTGTGGCAAAAAGGAATTCACGTTGAATATGAGTCAAAGGAACTTTGGTTTTCAGTAATGAAGTGTTCAGCTGGTTTCAGAAAAAGTCTCAACACAAATATCTTGCACTTGGGCTGGGAAGGTGGCTCAGTGGTAAAGCGCTTGCCTTGCACGCATGAGGCCCTGGGTTCGATTCCTCAGCACCACATAAGCAAAAAGAAAAAAAGCCAGAAGTAGCACTGTGACTCAAGTGGTAGAGCGCTAGCATTGAGCTGAAATGCTGAGGGACAGCGCCCAGGCCCAGAGTTCAGGCCCCTCAACCGGACCCCCCCAAAAAAAATCTTGTACTTTCTTCTCTAGGGGAAATAGGTCAGAATTTTGGTAATATAAAACCTTTATTCTGGGCAGCTAGCTACAATAAAAATCTGCAAGCCATTATTCAAAATCTTCCTAATACTTGAACTCAAATGGATAATGGGACTTGGATGCAAAAAAAAAAAAAAAAGACTAGCCATAGATGACTTTCAAATGACCTGCTTTACAATTATTTCTGCATCTAATATTGCCTTTGAAAATCAAGTAAGATTATAATGAAGACTTCTACTTTGATGTAGTCATGTAATCAAATAGTTTCTAACCCATTTAGATTCTTAAGAAATATGATGACAGCTAAACATTTAAAGCTTGCTCTATGTTTTCTTGTAGGAATTGATGTAGAAACGATACCCGTTTCTACTTACATAATTTTATCAGCCAACAAATATTTGCAGAGTCCTGTACATGCCACACATCCTGACACTGGGGACATAGTTGTAAACTGAACAAACAACATTCCCTACCTTCTGAAGGTTCTGCCATGGAGGAGGATGAGAACACACACCATAAACTAATAAAGAAGATAATTTAGGGTCTATTGGACCAATGAAAAGATTTTTCAAAAAGAATAAACAAAAATAAAATCAAAGAAATGGATGGAAAGAGAGGTAATTATGTTAAGGAGGTATGGTTTTATTGCAAATACACTGAGAAGCAACTGAGTTTTAAAGAATATAGGTATATGCTTATAAACATTTTTTTAAAAGCTCACACATTTCACATGTAAATAAATGTGGGACATGTGGCCTTGTGGAATAAGCTACTAGATACTGCAGAATTCTTTCCATTTTGAAGAACAGCCTGCTCATATTCCTCAGTCACCAGCTATCATGTAACTTTCTTATTGACTCCATACATTGGTACAATCTAAGGGTATGATGACGTATTCTTCAACTTGAAGGTGGATCTCTGTTACTCGTCCTGTTTGTATTGCTCTTAGTTGTATTCAAGGCAATTTCATATTTTTTCTACTGCAACAAGCCTTCATGGTGGTCACACAGGCCTGTGCAGCCTAGATTTATAGTTGAAGAAGCTGAGCTCTGATTAAGTTCCTTGTCAAAGTTCTTGGACCTTGTGAGTGGCTTTGAGTATCAGAACCCATATATTTTGCTCTAAATCTAGGACTGGCTCTTTGTTATGCACATAACGGTAAATACTCATTTATTCAACAAATTAAAATGTATATGCAAAAAAAAAAAGCTCACACTGGGTGTGGTGGGTAGCTCAGTAGTAGAGCACTTACCTAGCAAGTGCCTTGGGTTTAATCCCTACCATCATAATGAAAACAGCAAAGTTAATATACTTGTAAAACAATAAAAAACAAACCCCCCCCTGCTACCCTAGACAAGCAAAAAAACCAAGTGGCTCATGCTTTTAATCCTAGCACTCAGGAGGCTGAGATCTGATGATCAAGGTTCAAAGCTAGACTAGGCAGGAAAATCCATGACACTTTATCTCCAATTACCCAGAAAACCAGAAGTGGTGCTCTGGTTCAAAGTGGTAGAGTGCTAGCCTTGAACGAAAAAGCTCAGGAACAGCACCTAGGCCCTGAGTTCATGTCCCATAACCATCCAAAGGGGGGGAAAAAGTTGGAGTAACGATGCTTGACAAGAAATGAACTCATTACCTTACTGATCTCTGTAGAGCATCTTTACAAGAAAATACAATTTTAAAAAAATCACACTGGCTATCTTGTGGGGACTCAGAATGGATCTAGGGGATCATATCAGACTTCCAGATAAAAAGAAACACCCGAGGCTATCAGGTTGAATTTGAGATGTACAGTTTATGATACTTGCTGACTGTTTCAGTGAAGGTGAAGTGAGAAGGCAGATAAGTGAATGTAAACAGGATTTAGCCTCATTAATAAAAGTAGAGACTCCTGTTTTCACTGTTTTTGATTCCAGTGCTCTGCATGTATGTATGTATGTATTTATAGTGTGTGTTACATGTTCTAAGCACTACGTGAACAACTAAAGTTACAAAGATAGGGCCCACTGAAAGCTCATTGCCTACTGGAAAGATATTCAGGTATAGTAGGTCTCCTGAGGTGGGACTCAGTTGGATTATAAAAATTCATTTTACATATTTAAGTCAAAAATCCCACTGGATGTGAATAACTGACACTTTTGAGAAGTCATCAGAGCCAGTACTTTCTCTATTCTGTTCATGTTCAAATAAACATGATTTCAATTTTTCCCTTGATGATATATGTTACATGACATTCAGAATGGAGGAAGTTGAGTTCTAGAAGCATTAAAGAAAAAAAAGAGGAAATAAAGAAAAATCAACATCACTGTACAGCAGCTGAGTGATAAGGCATTAAAGAGACAAAACCATACATAACATTTACTCTTCAATCACTTAGAAACTTTTAACTGTGGTTGATAAAGGTACTATGGAACAAAATTGACTGAACTAGTATGAGGCTCAGTAAGTTAAATACTTCATTCGTTAGAACTCCGCACAGTGGCTGCAGTGTTCTGAGACTGCCTTCAGGAGACTGGAACAGTGTGAGGCTTTTCAACCTTTTTTCCCATCCCAGCACTGTTCAAGTACACAAAACATTCTTTACTACACAGCTGCCAAGCACTGACTTTGAAGTTGCTCTCTTTGCCTACTTATATAATGCTTAGCTGGGAAGATTAAGAAATGTGATAATTAGTGGGGAAGGAGAAAATTTCACGCCTTTTTACTTTGGTACTAGACATTTTTTTTAATCAAAATAGATACCATATGGTTGTTAAAATATCTTTTTGTCTTGAGTCATCCTGAAGACAAAGTAATGTTAATGAATGTGTAAATCTCAAACACTCGTGTACTACAAAACTGACAGAATTCACTATGTCAAGCAAGTCAATTTACCTTCGAAGGTGGAGAAACGCCGTGTAACACTGCTTGCGGAACTCCTGGTATTGCTCACTCTGGGTACCACCCATTCCTTCTACCATTTCTTTATTCAGCTTCATTGGAGGAGGAAGAGGCTTTGGATCTCGACCCAAAATATACCCAAAGTCTATGTGGAAGAGTTTGCCTGGATTGACATGAAGTTTAACTTTAGAAACTGGCAGAAGTATTGGGAAGTTAACTCAGTAGAAGAGAACTTGCCTGGCAAGTGGAAGCCCTGAGTTTGGTTCTCAGCTATGAAATATAAAAATTTTAAAAATAAGCAACTAGAAATTGAGGTAGATATTATTTAATTGGATTAAATAGTCTGCCTTCATAAAAATTAAGTAGCTCATTAAATTGTGACTTAACCTCTAAGTTTGTGGAAGCACATCAAAGTATATATTAGTTTAACTTATATCCACCCAGAATAAACTTAATTACAGTGACATTAATTTTAAGTTTTAAACTCTATTAAGATCTCCAGAATCATAGATATCCTAAGGAAGAGAGTTTTTTTTTTTTTTTAAGTTAGCAAAAAGTACTTATAGTATCAAATTTCTCATGTCAGTAAGTTTAGGTGAACAACTCTTAATGTAGTGGAATATCATTTTTTTATTCATGTATTCCTGACATGAAACTATCCTTTACAAGTACTAAAATAAAGTCTCAGATTTAAATTATATTATTCACTTTATCTGAGTCATTTTCAACTAACTTTCATTAGCTCAGCTACAAAACCAAACTCAGTACTTACATCTGCCAAGAACTCAATACAGTTATTCTTCTAAGAATTTAGGTAAGTACTATAGAGTTAATCTTGTAAAAAGAAAACTGACAGTAGTTATTACCTAAAATTATATAAAACAGGAAAGGAGGAAACAGTTAACTTTAAAGGATGATTCAACATACAATTCAGAAAATGTCTTCTAATTTACAAATTGGCAGAAATTTAGGATTTATAGTTGTATGTAAGCTGCTATATTCCTAGCTCAGAATAAATTTTAGCATAAAATATGCACTTAGTTTAAATGAAGGAATTCATTTGCTTAAAAAAATCAACAACAACAAAAAACTAGCCAGGTATCAATGGCTCATATTTGTAATCCTAGCCATTCAAAAGGCTACAATCTAGAGGATCATGGTTTAAAGCAGCTCACTCATAGTTCCACAATGAAGTATCTCAAACAATGACCTGCAAAAAGTAGGGCTAGAGACTTGGCAAAAATGGTAGAGTACCAGGCTACACAAGCAAGTTGAGCAAACTTAAATTTTCATAAGGTGAAATTTAAAAAGGTGACGAATAACATAGTTACCAGGTATACAATAAGCTAATGCTTATATATGCTATCATTGCTATTTTTATGATGATGATTCTCAAGCTAGTAATAGGTATATCAAACAAAGTAATAAAAAAATTCTCAATTAGGGCAAGAATGATACATCTCCACAGGGTAAGCTAGTAAGTCTAAGAAGGAGAATTTTTTTAGTATGATTAAAATTTACTCCAAGTGAGAGCCATGTTTAGCCAAAGATCAGATTTCTTATAAGTGCTTATATTAATCTCAAAATATTTCAAATAGTTCTTAAAAGTTAAAATTCTTTGTTCAAAAGTAAATGTTAGAGCCTGGACACTGGTGGCTGGCTCACACCTGTAATCCTAATATTCAGAGGCTGAATCCTCTTCAGACGGAAGATCACAGTTTGCAAGCGAACATGAGCAAGAAGTTCATGATGACACTCTTATCTCCAATGAGCCTCTCTTCCCCCAAAAAGCACACAGGCATACACGTGCATGTGCATGCGCACACACACAGCCTTTACTTTTCTTTAACTTAGAGCTTGGGAACTGTCCCTGAGCTTTTTAATCTCAAGTCTAGCACTCTTGCTACTGAGTCACAGTTCAACTTGTGGCATTTTGGTGATTAACTGGAGGTAAGTTTTACAGACTTCCCTGCCCAGGCTGGCTTCAAACAAAACTTCTGATCTCAGCAGCCTGAGTAGCTAGGTGTGAGGCACTGGCACACAGAAAACAAAACAAAACAAAACAAAAAAAGTAAATTTGAAGCAAAACCACTTCAAGGACATTTAAGCAAACTGACCTGAATTGACATTTAGATATCTATTACATCTGAGTATCACAATAGCCAGAAATTAAATTAACATTAAAAGGATAAGAAATTTCATTTTGCAAAATTTCTAGGCATCTTTCTCACAAGAAAATAACTAAATAATATATACTAAGTTGAACATTTTACATAACTAAAAATAGAACTTGAGAATCGGGGGGGGAGGAACCCTGCAATGTAATTAGTAGTAGTAATTCTAAATAAGAATACAGGAAACTACACTGACAACTGGCTAGAGTTGACAGAATTTGCACCAAATTGGAAACATGAGGTTCTTATATGAAGAGAAACAGCCTATGATAAACACCTAAAACCACTATCAAAGGTTTACTAACTGGGGCTGGGAAGGTAGCTCAGCGGTAGAGTGCATGCCTTGCAAGCATGAGGCCCTGGGTTCGATTCCTCAGCACCACATAAACAGAAAAAGCCGGAAGTGGTGCTGTGGCTCCAGTAGTAGAGCGCTAGCCTTGAGCTGAAGAGTTGAGGGACAGTGCCCAGACCCAGAGTTCAGGCCCCATGACCGGCAAAAAAAAAAAAAAAAAAGGTTTACTAACTGGCTGTAGAGTACACTATAACTACTGCATAGAGTACTTCCTTTCAGAACCCTAAAATGGCTACAGAAGTCTCTAAGTATAACAAAATATTTGGAAAAGTTCCACACACCTCACAAGCCCCACCACTCTCCTCCCCTTCCCTTCTCTCCTTCCTCTGGAGTGATGTAGTACTGTGGTATGAACTAAGGGACTCACACTTCCTTGGGCAGGAACTCCACCACTTTAGCCACAACCCCAGCCCTATCTTAACAGATTGGATCTCAAACAAAGCCTATGATTTAAAGGATAGGAGGATCTGGTTTTAGAATTAAAAAAAAAAAAAAACCCTTGGTAATTGTAACACTCACTGAAAAAGTATCACCTAATTTATTAAGTTACAAGTGCTATTATGTTCATTTTCCCTGAATTAATTAAAAAGTCCAAGGTGAAATTGTTAAGGATTCCATGCCTTCAACTAGATACACAGTCCCTGTTCCATAGAGGGAAGTACTTTTTTTAGTGGTCTATTGACATTCTGAAGTTCCCATTCTTTTTTAACCTTTCTAGACACACATTTCATTTTACATTTCAAGAGGTAAAGCAATGGAGAGGCTCATGTATGATGACCATGAATGTTCTTCAGTTTAATTATTTACTTTCTTTGTTCCCAGGATTAAGTACATTTCGTAACTAGTATAATTCTTACTGATAATTAGCACTTAAGAAGACCAATCTGGTCAGTTCTTTAATGAGAGCAGCTACAACACATGGTTTCCGTAACGGGCATCATGTTTTCAGTAGAAAATGGAGTCCAATTTTCTTCATTTCATTATAATCATTACTGGGATTCCAATGTCTGCTATGCATCATTGCTTGTAAATGATGAGTGTATTTCTATTCTTGTGAGAAATTTCTTACAGAACAAGATTAGGGCTCAATCATAAAGCATAAATGATTCAGTATGCAATAATGAAACCATTATTATACTGTGGAAGTTCAAGGAGCCATGTTTTTTGAAAAGAAGCTATTAATGTTTTAAGAAAATTCATCCTTATACATACCTAAGAGAATGTTTGTTTGAAAAGTTATTGTCTAAAAATGAAACCTAAAAGAGATTTTGACATGCCTTTTATGAAATAAAGAAACTAAAGAAATCCAAGAAATGTAGTATTTTACAAATCTCTCACCTTAAAGAGTAAGGAGAAAAGATATATAAAATAAACCAATCCAAACCTTTACTGCAATTACTTCTATTTTTCTCTGATCTGACAAGGAGATGTACTAATTAAAGTTTCTTATTATTTGTGTAAATGACACGAACATACTTTGAAAATTATAGTTCAAGACACCTGTAGTTTAGGGGTTAAGAAAAAGAGACTACTGGGGCTGGGAAGGTGGCTCAGTGGTAGAGCGCCTGCCTTGCATGCCTGAGGCCATGGGTTTGATTCCTCAGCACCACATAAGCAAAAAGAAAAAAGTCAGAAATGGTGCTGTGGCTCAAGTGGTAGAGCGCTAGCCTTGAGCTGAAGAGCTGAGGGACAGTGCCCAGGCCCAGAGTTCAGGCCCCACGACTGGACCCGAAAAAAAAAAAAAAAAAAGAAAGAGAGACTACTGAATGACATTAATACTTAACAGAACATCTTAAATTTTCATTTTACCTAATAATTAAATTCACAATCTCAAAATTGTATTCACTATTTTTACACCTATTCACTCCTTTTCCTTGTGACATTTTACTGTTCTTCTCTATACTCCAAACTCTAATCTTCTGAATATTCCATAAAACTCCCAACAACTTTCATTTGAGTCTCCAATACACAAGTTTTCTTTTGTGTATCATCATATATACATTTATCATTTTCTCGGAAAATGAGAAATGTGAATGTATCTTTCTATTAATCCTCCATTAAAATGGCAAAGAAGATGAAAAACAGCCACATTATTACAATGAAACTTGTATTTTGGAAGAAAAGTTTCCTCAAGATACACTCCAATTACTCATAACCATTACTTAAACCTTTAAGACATAGTTGGTAAGAGATATCTTTAAAAACTGATAAAAGTGTAGAACTGGAGCTGGGAAGGTGGCTCAGTGGTAGAGCACTTGCCTTGCACGCCTGAGGCCCTGGGTTCCATTCCTCAGCACCACATAAGCAAAAAGAAAAAATGCCGGAAGTGGCGCTGTGGCTCAAGTGGTAGAGTGCTAGCCTTGAGCTGAAGAGCTGAGGGACAGCGCCCAGGCCCAGAGTTCAGGCCCCATGACCGGACCCAAAAAAAAAAAAAAAGTGTAGAACTGACATGTTTTTTTTTTCATTAACAGTTTTGAGTACCAAAGCATACGACATAAAAATTCAGATTAGTATAGATATTTCAATTACCTTCTGAGTTGCTTCATACTGCTTATTAGTTAACATTTAAGATGGGTTTTTATGAAGAGACAAAATTGACAAAATTATTAAGCTAAATAATGAGAAGGAAACCATATCTAACCCTGACAGTATATAGGTTTAATCTAGTTCCTTTCAAGAAAAATAAAACTTTTGCCAATTTTGTTAAATTATTCCCTACACTAGTTCTTTCTTCTAAAGAAATATTTCATGGCCAACAGGAAATAGTCACTTTGAAGAAGTGCCTCCAGAGAGAAATTATTCTTACTTTGTTTCTAAATTTTTATGTTCTTACAATTGAGATCCTTCAAAAGCTTTTGTTTATATGGACCATGTATTAATGTTTACTGCATCTGAAGTTAAACTGAGAGATTAAAAGTATTATTTTAAGATAACAAATTACATTTTACCATAATGTGCTTTCTATGTAAGTAATTCTTTAAAGCAGAAAATGACAATTTTATCTTGTGGTATACAAATCTCTTTAATGTATGGCTTCATAGGAAGATTCTAATACCTTTTTCCCTCTAGTATAATATTTGTTCTGAAGTAAAAGGATCATATCCATCTCAAATTAACATTAATTTTTAAAAGGAAAGAGAACTTTAATAATCTTTTCAGATACCTATAGTTTTCTATAATATAAAAACAAGTTCTCAGCTGTTCCATACATTCTAAAGTTTCATAAAGTCTGAAGTTAAACTGTACCAATCTGTTATTTTAACAGGCTGATTCTGGCATGCGAAGTGATAGTCTAGCTTATACTAACACAGCTCTCATTACTTGGTTACTATGGGCAGATTTTGATAGAACTGATGATGTAAATAAAACTCATATTCAAAATGATTAAGTTACTGGTTCCCTATGTTGTACAATTCCATTCTCTTAAAATTTGACAAGTATTTGCTGTAGAAAATTAAAGAAGTGAATCAACATTTTAATAATCTAGCACACAATTGCTATTCTATAGAATTCTATAGAAACATTACAATATAGCCTCAGAAAGTTACTCATTTTTAAAAATACATTTTTCTAATAATTGTATTAAATTTAATATTATGGATAGAAGTAGACTCAGTAGTATCATACCAGCCTAGCAATCAGGAGGTCCTGAATTTAAACCCAAAGTCCACCAAACAACAACAAGCAAACATGTAGCATTATAATCTATAATTTGACTGTAACTGTAGTTCAAGCTTTTCCATCTAACAGATGATACAAAAAGAAATAAACAAATTTTTCTCTCATTTAGAGTAATTTCAATAGCCAGCTGCAGTTAGGAGCAAAAATACAGCTCATTTCAGCTTTTACTGGCATGTTTTGTCTTTTCTCTTATGCAGGCAACATAGTTTTGCTAATATATATTCTCCACAGGGTAGTTTCCTACTTCTTAGATATATAAAGTATAACATTATATCATTTAAAAATTTATCTGTTAGGAGAAGAAATCATGTCTTCTAAAACAAAATTTAAAAACAGACAATAACAAAACAAACAAAAAAGTAACTTCAGAGTGACCATGTTTAATCTAAGTTCTATTACAATAGATTATCTTGAATAAACTTAAACTTTAGTATATTAAAAAAAATCCATTTATCATAGAGATGGGTGGAAAAACAGAAAAAAACAAAGGAAAGGACAATGTCCAAAAAGAATTGTACTCATTACCTCACTTATGAAACTGTAATCTCTCTATACATTACCTCTATAATAATAAAAAATAAAATTTAAAAATCTATTTGTCAATTCCTCTCTACAACTTGAACATGTAGCTTTTTAATGAAAGAATGTAATAGCAAAGCATTACATTAGCAAAATATTTTTCACTCCAAACTTCTTTACAAAAACACAAAACCAATATTAAAATTGAGCACAAGGCAAACATTGACAAAGGAATTTCCACACTTTGACTTTTACTATGGATAAACAGCGCCCTCTGCTGCAGAAGTCAGAGAATATCCACCAAGCTAAACTAAATAAAGCCAGGCAGGACAAAAGAAAACTTGGGGGGTATCTTAGATGAGACTCAGTTTGCAATATAGATTTGCAATTTTCTAAATGTAGTGAAATATGTTGTTTCTAAAATACTTAGCTATATCCTTTTCTGTCTTAACTATATTCATGAGAGAAGGGTTTAACAAGGCAAGTCCTCAAAAAGACAACAGTGCAATTAAGTCTGAATATTTTCCCTCCTCTGTTCCACAGCTCATCAACAGAAACAGACAACAGATGATACAGTAGATGGAACTCTGCTTATTATTCACCATCGCTTTCATCCCAACAGCAGCCACTCTAAAAGTTATATTTGCAAATAAGAACAGGAGTCTTAGTGTTCTATTTTGAAGAACAGGAAAAATTTACCCAATGTGTATTGTAAAATATACCATCAGTTGTTGATAGATTAGGTAAACAACTAAGAAAACCTGAAGTTCTCAGTTTTGAAAATGGTATAGAATCAGTTCAATACATAATAGACATATGATAAATAATGAACAGAGTTTCATAATATTTGTAATGATTTTAAATAAAATAACTACTTCTTGCCTGATCCACAGTCAAAATCACGTTAAGCTACACAAAGTCAAATTCTTTTTTTTAGTTAATAAGTTTTTTTATTGTGAAAATACCATACAGAGGGGTCACAATTACATGGGCAAGGTAATGAGTACATTTCTTATCAAGCATTGCAGCCTCCGTCTTTGTTTCCCCTTACCATCACTACCCTCACAGCCTCCCCTCCTCCCCACTCACCCATCCCCCCACCCCCCGCCCCCAGCCAAAGTTGTAAAGTTCGTTTTGACATAATGTCTTGTACATCTCATTGTTGCAATGGGGCCACCTGTATCACTATTTAAACAATTTGTATTTTCCCTTCCCCTCCCCAAATTATACCAACATCAAATACAGTGAAAGCAGGGGTTATACCATGGGAGAGGAACATACAAAGCAACAAAAAAATAATCTTAAAAATGTTAGAAACAATAGCAAGAAAGAAAAACCACTTGAGTTCTTATCTTGGGGTTCATTTTGCCTAACATCAACTTCTCTGATCGTTTCTGCTTATATACTAGTTATTGCAAATAAGGGAAACCATGGGACCTATGTTTCTTTGGGACTGGCTTACTTCACTTAATATAATTTTTCCAAGTCTCTCCATTTCCTAACAAAGCTCAAATTCTAATGCATGTTTAGAATAAATATGACTTGAAACTGTCTTGAAATATGGATGCATAGTAAAAAGTAAATAAAAAATACAAGTTTTTAGAAGTTGAAGAATGTCGTATATTTCTATTGAAATATTCAATTTGCTCGTATGTAATCTAACTTTGAAAACCTAGAAAAGAATTTGAGAGCATTTTTCCTATTAGGGGAGATTTAAAATGCCAACATTACATTACTACTTTATGAAATAATCACAAAGCAGCTAAGTAAAAAAGAAAAAGATGATCTCACATTTAGCATATTTAAGGCCCCTATCCCCTTTGGCTTGTTTTCTTAAAGAAGCACCTTAAAAACAAAAACAAAAACTTTAGAGCACTCTCTAGTAGAAAACTGGTATTTTATAGCTTCTGCATCTTCCATTTTACAACTGAATTTCTAGTTAAAAAAAAAAAAGTAATAGGGAGGCAATAAGGAAAGAGGTGACATTGATCAAGATGCGCTCTATTCATAAACTGCAGTGCTGAATGGCAACTCCTTTGTAAACTACATAAAAATAAATTAAAAATAACCTGAAGAGAAAAGAGAAGGACCACTATGATGAAAACTTTAAAAACTTGAAAAAGGAAATCAAACAGAAAGTGGAAAAAAACTCCCATGCTCCTGGATTGGAAAGATCAACATCGTGAAAATGGCAATACTTCCCAAGG
>NW_012267241.1:3791209-3795443 GCF_000151885.1 Dipodomys ordii
GAGCTGAAGAGCTGAGGGACAGTGCCCAGGCCCAGAGTTCAAACCCCACAACCAACAAAAAAAGAAAAGAAATGTACTAATTATCTTGCCCATGTAATTGTAACACCTCTGTACAGTATTTTCACAATAAAAAAATAAAAATTAAATTAAAAATAAATTAAAAATAACCTGAAGAGAACATACAAGAGAAATAATAACAAAAACCACATATTACACGTTAAAAACAATAGCAAGAAAGAAAAAAAAAGAGTTGTGCCCCTATCTTGTGGTTCATTTCACTTAACATCATCTTATATGGTCATATGTACATAACTTTTGACCTTTTCTGCTTGTCCTAAACTTATAATAGCTATTGCAAATAAGGGAAACAATAGGTCTATGTTTCTTTGGGCCTGGCTTACTGTTTTCACTGTACTTAATGTTGGTGCCCTGCATCTTGTATATGCATTTTTATAATTTGGGGAAAGGAAGGGAAAAAGCAAAGTGCTGAAACAAGGATACAGGTTGACCTACTGTAACAATGACATGTACAAGATTCTATGTTGAAAACGAACTTTACAACTTGGTTGGTCACGGGGCCTGAACTCTGGGTCTGGGTGTTGCCCCTCAGCTCTTCAGCTCAAGGCAAGCGCTCTACCACTTTTTCTGCTTATGTGGTGCTGAGGAATCAAACCCAGGGCCTCGTGCATGCAAGGCAAGCACTCTACCACTGAGCCACTTTCCCATTCCCTGTATACTATTTTTTTTTACAATAAAAAACATTTAAAAAATAACCTGAAGAACAGAAAGTAACAGAGAAATGGGTCAAAAATACACTAGGTAGACTACTTTCCCTGAAGTTTTATTAAAATACTGTCATTAACACAAACACAAAAATCTAACAGCTCTAACTTAACAGAATCTAACAGGAAAATATTTGTTATATTATCTGTAAAACTATCAATTTCTAAAGAAGGGAAAGGTAGTATTTGTGAATACAATGTAATAAATGTAAGGGTATCCTATAGAGTAGAGAATTCCATTATGGTTATAAAAGAAATATAATTTAGGGGGGGAGTGGGGAGGATTGGGTGGGGGGGCTGGGGTAGGATGGGAAGGGGAAACAAAGGAGGAGGCTACAAAGCTTGATAAGAAATGTACTCATTATCTTGCCAATTTAATTGTAACCCCTCTGTACAGTATTTTTAATAAAAAAAAGAAAGAAAAGAAATATAATTTAGGAAGAAATGAAATAATTGAAATAATTCAGTAGCTTGATGTTATGGTTTAAGGAGTCAACTAAAAAGAGAGCTAATGGACGATGTGTGGTGTCTGATGCCTGCAATTCTACCTACTTAGAAGGTAAAGGTCAGGAGAAAAATTTCTCAAGGCAAGCTCAAACTAAAAGAGATTGTGATAACAACAAAAACAGGCTTCATAGTACATCCAGTCAGAAGGGAGTTACAACTAGGTAATGACAATCATGGCTGGTCTACTCAGGAAAAAAACACAAGAACAATCTACCTGGACAAATCAAAGGAAGAGTGAGTAGGAAGTAGAGACATATGTTCTAAGAAATAGCCCCCCGCCCCCACACACAAATTATAATCCTATCCAATCATATCAAACTGTTTTATAAATATCCTTTGATAATGAGCAAATTAGCCAAGAACTTCCATGATATGACTATATTGGTCTTGGTCATTAAAGGTATTGCTTGGCCTTGACAAAGACACAGAACCAGAAATACAAGTTCAATCACAAATAATTTTTCACAGGCAATAAATAATACACAACATTATGTAAATTAACATGGTCTTATATCTTACAACTTCCCAGACTATATTTCACATATCATATTAAAATCTAGCTATTAGGGGCTGGGAATGTGGCTTAGTGGTAGAGGGCTTGCAAAGCATGCATGAAGCTCTGGGTTTGAAATATTCCTCAGTACCATATAAACAGAAAGAGTCAGAAGTGGCACTGTGGTTCATGTTGTAGAGCACTATCCCTGAACAAAAGAAGCTCAGGGACAGTGCCCAAGCCCTGACTTCAAGCCCGAGGACTTGCAAAAAAAAAAAAAAAATACAATAAAATTTGGCTATTATAACTTGGAGGAATATTGTGAAATGGAAAAAGGCCTTATGTGAAAGAGCAATTTAAACAAGCTGAAAACATGGATTATTTAGTTCAAAGAAGAAAAGCCAGGGGCTGGGAAGGTGGCTCAGTGGTAGAGTGCTTGCCTTGCATGCATAAGGTCCTGGATTCCATTCCTCAGCATCACATAAGCAAAAAGAAAAAAGCCGAAAGTGGTGCTGTGGCTCAAGTGGTAGAGCGCTAGCCTTGAGCTGAAGAGCTGAGGGACAGCGCCCAGGCCCAGAGTTCAGGCCCCACGAACAGACCTCCAAAAAAAAGAAAAAAAAAAAGCCAGGCAGAACAGGAAAATCTGTGGGATCATATCTCCAAAATAACCAGCAAAAAGCCAGGCTAGAAGCATGGTTCAAGTGGTAGCATGACAGTCAAACTAATAAAGGTAAGGAGGCTGAGCAAGTTCAAGGCTCTGAGTTCAAACTCTACAGTTTGAATTTAAAAAAAAAAGAGGCATTAAGAACAGGAGAAAAGGAGGACAATATTTACAAGAGGCCACAAATTATTATGGTTTTCAATGTTTTAGGCAAGTGTTTCAATGTTTTGGGCAAAGAGCTACCAGAAATAAAACACAAAAGAATGAACATTCCACTGAATTCCAATGGAAAAAGAAAATACAGATAAGTGTTAAAGTGAGTATGTGTATTTTAATAAGAGAAGGAAGATGTTTAACTAGAGCTGCATTGAAAGAGAACAGACTGCTTGTATACATTTTGGCTTTCTGCAGAGAGACCCTATATGCATCCAAGTAGGACCATCTGTAGGATAATTCCTAAAGAAATTCTGATAAAGAGATGGAGTTGCCCTAAATTTTCTTCCAAGCCAGCTTTTAAAGAAACTTTTAAAAACTATATCTTACTTTCACATATGTAACTTAGTATATTAGCACAACTCTGGACTGAAATTCACTGGTATGTAAAATACATGTCTGTGCTATTATCTGTTACCTGTTTTTGTTAACAAAAGGTTATCCAGGTGTCTGTCTCCAACTCCAAGTATATACGTGATCACACAGTACCCAGCTGCAATAACAATAAAAAAATTAAATACATACAAACCCCTTGATTATCTCTTCAACTGATTATAAAAGCAATTTGTGTGACTCTAATTTCAACTTGTCTTTTTTTTTACTATCTCTCATTTCTCACCTAAATTCTCATATCTGTAATCCCTTTGGTTCTATTAAAAGATTATCACTTGAAATTCTTCATTTGCAACAGAAAAAAAATTATACAGAGTTGTGTCAAATTATAAAGGTTCTTTGTATACAAATGAAATTAGATTTCAAGAACCCTTAATTATAATATATGTTTAGTGTTTCTCATTTAAAATAAAACATGGAAAATATGACACTGACAAAAATAATTGTGTGCAGAAATATATATACGCAGTAAAGTGATAATCCTCTGATAATGTACAATTGGATTTCCTATAACATAATAAAAGGAAAGGATAGTTTGTTTGATTTCCTAAAGAAGGACATAGAAACAGTATCAGTGTGCCATAAAACACAAGATTAAATTTCTGGGAGTGGTAAAGGCACTGATAAGGTCAACATAATAGTCTTGTACACTATAAAGAAAAATTACATAATCGAGGACAGGGCCCGTCAACTATCTCAAAGGGAGGAAAACCAGAATTTATGGAAGCAATACAAAGAGAATGAACTGACCTAATATTATACTTACAAAGTGTGTGTTCCCAACTATGTCTACTATCCCATTAGTATCCTGACAATAGTTTAACTTGAAATACAGAAAAAGTTTTACCAAAGCCACAGTACTTTAACAGTGTCGACTTAAAATCATATTTTAGTTCATACAAGATTGGACCACTTATAATAACAAAAATCACCACATTCAAATTGAAAAAATATTTAAGTTTATTTGGTTTCTGTAACATAAAATCCCAAAATCTGAGATACTACTTTATAGAAGAGTTGAAAGAAATGGAGGGAGGGAGGGAGGGAGAGAAAAAGGGGAGGGAAGGAAGGAAGGAAGGAAGGAAAGAAGGAAAGGAAAGGAAAGGAAAGGAAAGGAAAGGAAAGGAAAGGAAAGGAAAGGAAAGGAAAGGAAAGGAAAGGAAAGGAAAGGAAAGGAAAGGGAAA
>NW_012267241.1:3795493-3855081 GCF_000151885.1 Dipodomys ordii
AAAGGAAAGGAAAGGAAAGGAAAGGAAAGGAAAGGAAAGGGAAAGGGAAAGGGAAAGGAAAGGAAAAGGAAAAGGAAAAGGGAAAGGGAAAGGGAAAGGGAAAGGGAAAGGGAAAGGGAAAGGAAGGGAAGGGAAGGAAGGGAGGGAGGGAGGGAGGGAAAGAACAGAAGAAAATATTGTGCATAAAACAATTTCAAAGCCATAAATATAGATGTTAAACATTTAGAAAACCTTCTTTTGCTCCCCTTTCTTTATTTGATGAAATACAGGCATAATCATGAACTTAATTAAATAAAACAAGTGTAACTACTATATACTATGTGCTATTCAGAGCTCAGCTCTAGTCAACTTATTTATTAATTATCCTTTATATAATACAAAAAAGTTACCTTAGGAAACTTAGCATTCCTACAACATATAAACTTCACAAAGACAGACACAACTGAAGAAAAAATGTCAATTAATACCTATAGATTGTTATAACCCAACTATTCCTAGGAATAAGTCACAGGTACAGATGAATTGACCATTGGTATATACCCCTAGGTACCATTCTCAAGCTTTGTCCATCAGTGCTGCTAACTTATCTTTAAACTTAATTATTTGTGGCCAAGAGTCCCCACTGCCTACAGTCTACTTCGTTGTGGTTATTCAAAATGGTGAAATTACTAGCTTCAAAAATGAAATATCAGAGACTGGGAAGGTGGTTCAGTGGTAGAGCACTTGCCTTGCATGCATGAGGCCCTGGGTTCGATTCCTCAGCACCACATAAGCAGAAAAGGCCAGAAGTGGTGCTGTGGCTCAAGTGGCAGAGCTCTAGCCTTGAGCTGAAGAGCTGAGGGACAGCACCCAAGCCCAGAGTTCAAGCCTCACGATCAACAACAACAACAAAAAAAAAGAAATATCTAACAACCATAAAATAAGCAACTGCAAAAACACATCCAAATATTGTTCATTAAAACAGAATTACCTACTATGGACATTTGATATGTTTTGCTCCTTTTCTTATACAACATTTAAATATAAATGAGTATAAATATTACAACACCTGGATGGCAAATTTTCTTTACGCAAAAACATATATAGAAAACCACAGGTTATAAAACATACCACAGCTCTTAACGTAAGTGTCCATGACTTCAGAGCTAATCCCATTTGGCCCATTCTCACTTGGTGCATATTTTCTAAAAAAGTTCTGAAAAGATAATATTTCTGTAAGAATTCAATACAAGTAAAAGATTTAAGCATTATTTGAAATTATTTATAAATAATGAATAACAAGGGTCCTATTCAAATCTTAGTTTAAATAGATTCTGGCTGAAAAAAAAAAGTATGAAAAGGAACTGAATAAATGTCCAGAGTCTAGAAACACTTGGGAAAATAGAATCTATTATATTTTAATTCAAATTATCAACAGGTTTTTTTAAATATTAAAGTATTAAAGAAAAAAATATTACTTGAAAGTATAATTAATTAAAATGCAGATTTGTTGTAGAGTTTTGAACTCCATATACATCGACAAATTATCTGTATCTACAATGTATGTGAAGCTATTAAAAAAATCATAAAAAAAGCCCAAAAGGAACTTATGCAAAAGATATAAATAAGCACATCACAGAAAAAGTAAATAAATGACCTTCACATTTTCAAAAGCGCAGACTCGCGCATGGGTAGACAGCAAGAACTAGAATGTGATTATACCAAGATTAACCAGACATGTGGCAAGGAGAAGAAAAGGCTACAAACAACTTTCAAATATCGAGTAAACCTGAAGGGAAGAAGAACCTATTGGCAAGGTGGCTTATGCCTGTAATCCTAGCTACTCAGAAGGTGGTGATGAGGATCACAATTCAAAGCCACCCAGGCAATAAAACCCCTGAGACTCTTATGTCCAATTAACTACCAAAAGTTGTAAGTGGGTCTATGGCTCATGTGATACATAGCTAGTCTTGAGCTACCAAAAAAAAGTTCAGAGACAGTGCCCAGGTCCTGAGTTCAAGCCATGAGCCTGGCACAATAATAATAGTAATAATAATAAGAAGAAGAAGAATGCCTTATTGTCAGATAAAAACAGAAAGCGAAAATGAGTTTAAAATATCACTGTCTTCATTTAAAACACAAATAATCAATGGTTTTATGAATCTATGGCTTCAAGATATACAAAAAATGTATTTGCTAGAAGGGCCCCTGTTGATACTCTGAATTAAAATACAGTAGGCAACTATTTTCCCAAGTGTTTAAGATGTATCAGGACTAAGGTTATAGTGAAAAGATAAAATATAGAATTCCCATGAAAACTAATGCACAAGTGTGGAGAAGTTGATAAAGAGGTCTCTTTATCAACACAGTGAGCATACCCTTGTTATATCATTGTTACAGTGTTCATAATGCCAATGAATATGATAATAAAAATGCTCATTAAATTATGGGTAAATTATTATGTATACACAGTTTAGAATATAGGTTTTAACTTTTTATTACAAATAATCTGATCCCTTCTGTATTCCAACCACTGTTCAAAGAATCAAGCATACACATTACTAACAATGCTTACCTCTGAAAAAAAGACAAATTGTAAAAAGAAGAATGCTAAAAAGTTCCACATATTCTTCATAAAGATGCAATTTTTGCTAGCAATAATACACCCACAAATTGTGCACCGTACCTGAATGCTTCCCTCTGTATCAAGTACTTCAGCAACAGGAACTGACTGGATAAATTGCATGAAGCCTATATAGAAACAAGCACACTGCATTAAGCCCATTTATTATGTACAAAATTACTAAATGAGATTATTCAATCTCATGCTAGGATACACAGGTGTATATACGTATGTATATAAATCTGCATACACTTACATACATTCATACATACACATAGAAACTCAGTTTACATCATTTGCTGCAAAGTTCTTTTTTTTATTGATTTTACTTTATTTTATTTTATGGTTAAGATGTTGTATAGAAGGGGCTGCAAAGTTCTTAAAAGCACACCACAAAAAAAAAAAAAAAGAAAGAAAGAAAAGTGAAAACAAAATAAAAGCACAGCACAGTGCAAAGTTTTTTTGGAAAACAGTAACCCTCTAAAGGATAATTCTGGGCATAGTTTACAGTGTAAGAAACTAACACAAATCGCATCCAGTGAATATTAAGAAATACCTCATACAGATGTTAACATATTTTCCCAAATATTGTTCTATAATTTTAAGAAGTAAAAATAAAAGGAAAGAAAGGAAGGACAGAATGTGAGTATAGAGAAAAGAGACAAAAAGATTAAGATTGTCAAGGATAACAAGGAATAAAAAAAAGAGCAAAAAGAAAAGAGAGAAAAGGAAGACAGGAAGGAATAGGGAAAGAGAGGATGATGGGGCAAAAAGAGAAAGAGGAAAGGAAACAGGAAGGCAATCAGAAAATTAAATCTGTTAACTGATCTATAGTATTATAAAAATTCAAACTCTAATATTCTTAAGAATATCCAATTAAAAATATGTTCATAAGACACTGAAATCATGATATAATCATGATATAAAATAAACGTACCATGTTTTGTACTAGTAGCTAATACTTTATAAGGTGTCAATTTCAAATCCAGATTTTCTTTCCGTAACAGCTGTTGATAAAACACATGAAACGAAGGAGAGACCATAAAGTTTTGTGAACAGATATCATAGCAGTTTTATACAATAAAGGTTTAGGAGGTAAGCTGAACTGAAGGTTAACTAAATAAACTTTCAATGTCAACATAAATCTTTTTCTTTGACGATCTGCCAACTTTTTAAGTCACTGTCATCAGTTTCTAATAAATAGCTGAATTCCCTTTCTTGATTTATGCAGACCTGGACATAATGTATATTTAAAATCAGAAACATATAAGATGAAACATGTTCGTTTAAAAGCAAGAATCAAAGATGTGATTTTTGTTTTAAATCTAATAGACTGATAGACAAATTACAAAATCTGAAATTATAAGAACTTACTTTGGAAAGGAAGATTTTATGGATCACATATAGTTACATACTTACAACAGCATGTGAAAAACAACTCTACCCAAAGTCAGCAGCAGATTGAACTTTCTAGCAATACAGCTGAAAGTTACAAACACTTCTCTGTCTCTGTGAAAACATTCATACCACACCTGTTTTCTAAATTAAAAAATGTTCTCTTCCAACATAAAGTGATGTTCACCTTGTCCATAAGTGAGATGATCTGAAGAATAAGTTGATCTTGACGTAAATCATCTCCATGCTTAAATATAACTGGATATTTGCCACCATCTTCTGTCTTAAAGAACAACTGTGCAGGCATAAGGGCACTCTGGAAAAAAAAACTGTTCTTAAATCTGGACATAAATTAATGCATATTTATAGAAGGAAATTCTGACATATAAGTTAAATACAGGAGCTAGGCATGGTGATTCTTGTTTGTGATCCTAGCTACTTGGAGGTAGTGGCAGGAAGATAATGAGTTCAACTAGCTTTGGCAAAACTCATAACCAGGCTCAGTAAAGTTAGCAGCAACACTAGCCAAAAAAAAAAAACACAAAAAACGGGGGGGGGGGGGGGGGGGGGGGGGGGTGGTTGAAGGGCCCCTGGGCTCAATTTTCGGTACCATTAAAAAAACAAAACACTGGAATCATGCACTGGAGAATGATGTAAGATTACTGAACAAGCACTCTAAATCATGCTTGTAATTACATTAAAAGCTCACAGAATTCTTACCAAAAAATAAAAACAGTAACAGTGGACCACTACTTAATAACAGAACTATTCCTATATTCAGAAACAAGTTAAATGAATAGATAAATAGGACTTAAAGATACTAGATGGACTGTCAGTAAGATACATTAGGGATCACGTGAAGAATAAATACCTAGCTCTTAGTTATTAGAGTACACAATGGAAAGAGAACAACCTTGGAGTAAATAACTGATGGTTGTGAATCCAGGCTCTGCTGGGAACTAACTGAACGGTCCTATGCATCTTTAACCTGTTTGTTCATATGTAAGGTAAAACTTAAAAGGCAATCAGAAACCATGTCAAGTCTTGTAATGCAAACATATTTTATATGCAATCACTACATGACCTTTATTCTTAGAGATACACTGGAGAACATTCACTGAACTAGTGCAGAAGAAATGAGTACCAGATGAAAAGCCAAGAACACTGGTTTCTAATGGCAACTATATACCACTAGTTGCAAAGCTTTGCATCAAAATTTCTTTTTTCTGTCCATGTCTCCTTCTGGTCCCCTAAGCTGGGAATTAAACCCAGGGCATTCGATTTGCTAGGGAAACATTCTACTATTTGAGCTACATCCCAGCCCAAGATCTTCCCTATAAAGTCAGAAAAGATTTTACCTGCATCTTTTATTTTGATATAATTATGTCTTTTACCCTAGAATCCTTCCCTTATTTGCACTTAGCTTCTAAATTAGACATTGAGTGAATCACCAAAAATTAAGGAACTAAATTTTCCTTAAAAAGGAAGAGTTTTGGCTGATAGCTCATGACCATAATCCTAGCTACTCAGGAGGGTGAGATTTGAGAATATCAGTTCAGAGCCAGCTCTGGCAAATAAAATACCATTGATTCTCAGTGTGTGGGGGTAGGTGGGTAGCAGAGAATTAACGGCTTTAACCCACGTCCTGGGTGCTGTCCCTTAGCTTTTTCCTCAAGACTGGTGCTCTACCACATGAGCCACAGCTCCAGTTCCATTTATTGGAGATACTCTCACAGATTTTTCTACTTGAGCTGGCTTTGAACCTCAAACCTCTGATCTCAGACTTTTGAGTAGCTAGCATTATAAGTATGAACTACAGGCCCATTGTTTAAAATCGACAATTTTGTTGTAGTTTCATTTGTGTTTTGTTTGTGTGTGTGTATGTCTGTGTGCGCGCGTGCGTGCGTGTGCGTGCATGTGCATGGCCTGTGTGCTTGTGTCAGTATTAGGGCTTGAACTCAGGACCTTGAGCTCTTGCTTATCTTTTTCACTCAAGGATTGGATTTTACCATCCAAACTATGCCTCCACTTCTAGGATTTTGCTAGTTATTTGAAGATAAGAGTCTCTGGAATTTGAATTCAAACCAGAAGTTCTCAGATCTCAGCCTCCTGAATAGCTATGCTTATGGGCATGAGCCATGGGTACTTGACAAGACATCTCGTATTAGGCAGCAAAGAGCTGGAAACGGAGGTATGGCTCAAATGGTAGACAGTGTAAGTGAAAAAGCAAAGCAAGAGATTATAAAACACCTCAGAAAAATGTCAACCTAGATCATTACTTTGGAGATAAACCCAATCAGTTTTGATCACTGAAAGGAAGCACCATATAAGGTAGAATTTAAGACAAAATCTAAAAAATAAAATTATGTCAAAGGTAAAAGTATTGGTAACTTAAATTTATAGAATCTGAGAAAAAGAATAGCACAGAAACTATGGCATAGAGGGATGACAGACTCATGGCAAAGCAAAGTGATAATGACAGATTGGGAAAGGTTTACTGGTAAACGCTTTCAACTTTGCTGTATGTTTCATAACTTTCATTTGAAATGATTGGACATAGGTCTGATGTGGGGGTTCTAGCAAAAGGAATAGCACCTGATACATTTTAGAGGTTGTATATATCTTGTTACATTTCATCTCCCAGTGAGATGTGAGCATGAAGCAAAAAACATTTACATGTATCTCAGTATTTTGAAACTTAGGTTATCACACTAGGCCTTTCAAGTAAAGGTTACAATCTACCAATGGATTGTAAAACCAATAGGCTATACAAATATTTAAAAATCAGGACAATTAGAAAATGAGTGGACTATAAATGCTATAAAGTATTGTTTTATGAGAGGTTGCTGCTTGAAAAATTCTGAACTAGGCTGAGCACTAGTGACTCGTACCTGTAATCCTAGATACTTGAGAGGCTGAGAATGGGAATAGTGATTTGAGGCCTCCCAGGACAAAAAGGTTCATGAGAGCCTTCTCAAAATATAGTTGGGCATTGTGTCAAACATCTGCCAACTTGTTACATGGAAAGCTGAGATCAATAGGACTGTAGTGCCAGGCCAGCCTGGGCAGAGCATGCCACAAGACTTTATCTCAACAGAAATTAGAAACGTCTGCCATGTCAGCTACTACCAGAAGCCTAATATTGGCAGATCTTGGTTCCTGCTAGGGCAGGAAATAAGACCATCTCAAAAAGGGCATGGCTCACTGGTAGAGCATGTACCTAGCAAGTGCAAAGCCCTGAATTCAAACCTAGTACCATAAAAAGTCCTACTGCAATTATAGCCCTTGTCATCTACATTACTTATTCTATAAGTTCTTTTTTATATGCTATAAATAAATACTCAGCCAGGTGCTGTTGGCTCACACCTGGTATCCTAGCTACTCAGGAGGCTGAGATCTGAGGGTCGCAGTCCAAAGCCAGCTGGGGCAGAAAAGTCCTTGAGGCTGGTAGCTAACATAGAAAGCTGGGTATACTCTCACAGACTAAACAAAATTTGTACTTGAAAATCTTAAGGTTAAAATTCAAAGGAATAGCTACTGGGTTAAGAAACCTTATACATAACCATTGGAATTTATGAACTGGATGGAAAATATGTTTTGTAATGTTTTTTTTGGGGGGGGGTCCGGTCGTGAGGCCCGTACTCTGGGCCTGGGCGCTGTCCCTCAGCTCTTCAGCTCAAGGCTAGCGCTCTACCACTTGAGCCATAGCACCACTTCCGGCTTTTTCCTTTTTGCTTATGTGGTGCTGAGGAATCGAACCCAGGGCCTCAGGCATGCAAGGCAAGCGCTCTACCACTGAGCCACCTTCCCAGCCCCTGTTTTATAATTTATCTAAAAAAAAAAAAAAAAAACACAAAGAAACAGGCATCAATGGTTCACTTTTGTAAACCCTAGCCATTCAAGAGGGTGACTCCTTTCTCTAACTAGCAAAGAGGCCAGAAGTGGATCTATGGCTCAAGTAATAGAGCTAGCCAGGAATATGGATCAGGCTCTGAGTTCAAGCCCAGGACTGGCACAAAAAAAGAAAAAAAAGAAGCATATATGGAGAAGATCTTAAATCACAATACGGACATTAGCTTTTTATCAAACATTTACTAAGTCAAAAGGAGAGGTTATTTCCTACAAGGTGCTAATCTTTTCAGGATGCCATCTGTATTCTATCTTTAAAGAAAAGAATCTCCCATCTATATATTAAATGTCCATGACAATTACCTTGAACAATGTAGCTGTTTCTGGAATTATCCCTCTGATTTTCACCTGAGGTTCTAGAGGCAGTGGGATCAGTTCCACATCTGACAAATTCATCTTTTCATTATCTCCAAGCAATGCTTGTAGTCTCTCATTCTAGACAAACAAATGAGAAAAGATAATTGAGGTAAAAGAATTTTTATAAAACACATAGTTAAGGAAAAAAAGTATTATATTTAAAACATTTGCAAGCATCAATGAAGTATAAAGCAAACCATATACATGAGAGAAAAACAGGAAGCAATCTACTTAACAATATGGCAGCATGCTCGACTTTCACAAGGACAGAGAAGGCATTTTATTTGTTGAAACAGAGGAAACATTAGGAATTCATTCAACTTATACTTGGATAAGATTTATTTTGTCCTCGAGATATATGCACCATAGTGGGAGATGGGGAAAAAAAATCTTCACTTGAAGCTGAATTTTGCATGACAAAATATTAACTCAAACTTTGATTATTCTGCCCTAGAGCATTTGCAGGTATTTAAAAAGATACTTTAGTTGACATTGATCAAGAGGCATTATATTCATGAACTGCTTTGTTGAATGACTACTCCTCTGTACATAATTTTTAAGGCCCCAAAAATAAAATAAGAAACTTAATTCATGTGGAAGAACTTGGTGCATACTGTCTACCTTTCACTAAGTTTGTCTGGTTAAACTTTCCAGAAATAGAATCATTTATACTCTTCACACACTGAAAAGTTCAAACTTTGACACATCTATAGAGCCCATTTTATTCAATTTCAAAAGAATAACATTTTTCAAAAGGTAAACTTGAGCTCTAAGGGACAAAGTGGACTTGTCAATACCAGAAGTACAAAGCATTTCAATGCAACAAAAGAGAGTTCTAGGATCAGTGAGACATAGTTCAGAAACCATTATGTTTTAATGACTACAAAGAAAGGATATTATTTCCCTTCAATGAATAGTCCAAATGCTGTAAATGATGACAAGTTAAAGTTAAAATCAATTGAAAGTTTGTATGAATTTCTTTATATGACTTTTAAAATCTGGAAAGCATATCCTCTAACCAAATGGAACATCAGATATACCAGTGTGAAGAAATATCAATTAGCCTGAATTTCAAGTTATTCTGTCTTAGCCAATTTCTAGTCAAAGTGCTGATAATAAAATAACCAGAAAATAGATGATAAGGATGAGAAATGTAGCTACTTCTTACTGCCTCTTTTATTCTGAGGGCCTGGCCATCTTAATCTCTTGTCTTGTTAACTACAATTGTGGACACTTCTTCCTCTTTTCCCCCTCTACTGAAGTCTTAAGCAAGGCAATGAGTATGCCTCTGCTTAAAATGTACTATAGTCCCCAGTGTATACACCCAAGGCCAGGCACACCCTCTGCTGGTGAGTACAAGGCATCACATCCTTGCATTTTTATGGACGGTGCTCCAAGGACTAGTCCATTATAGTTCATGATTCTTTCCAACAACAAACAAAGGCAGTTCAATTAAGATGTGTTTCCCCCTCAGTATATTTGCCCTCTCTAACCATATGAACAATATTCCTTGTTTCTATTTCTTCTGGCATTTACCAGATTCCTTATCTTATAACTTCAAAGTCAATTCACCTTTTCCTCTCTAAGTTTTCTTCTCCCAAGTAAGAATAACAATTATGATTGTATTGTGGGGTGGGGGAGCCGGGGGAGGGTGTGAGGGGATGGGAAGGGGAAACAAAGGAGGAGGCTACAATGCTTGATAAGAAATGTACTCATTATCTTACCCATGTAATTGTAACCCCTCTGTACAATATTTTCACAATAAAAAATAAATAAAAATTTTAAAAAAAAGATTGTATTGAGCTGTTTTACAAAGGTTACAATGAAAGACGCTCCCGTTATCTAACTGCATTAGGAAAAGAGAAGAAACTAAATGAATCTTTCAAATGGTTTAAGTTACTGATCAGAAAACAAGACGCATGAGGAAGAGATATTCATCTTCACAGCTATAAGAAAGATTAATGTAGTAGCCAGGAGAACAGCTGGAAGGTCAGTGATGATACTCACATCTAATTGTGAAACCACAGATAGGTTAATCTGGACTTTCATTTTCTCAAAATCCTAGACTAAATGATCTCTATATGCATTCTGCATATAAAGTATATTAAATCATAAAAGGCTTACTTTCAGAAATGAGAGCCATCAAAGCACTGGGGTTAAAAATGTGAATTTAAAATGCTTTAATACAAATAATTGCAATATTTTCTAGTTATGCAACTAGCATTGCTAGTTATTGCAAACTTCTATGCCAACTTCTTCCCAAAATTAAGATATAAATAATAGCTCAAAGTGGTAGAGCTCTAACCTTGGGTGAAAAAGCTCAAGAACAGCACCCAGGCCCTGAGTTCAAGCCCCATGGCTGACAAAGGAAAAAAAAAAATCCAACATACTAGAATTGCTGTGAGAATTAGATGTGACTGTAAATGTATAAAATGGGACCCTACAGATAATCAGTGTTTATAAATGTTCCTATAACTACGATTAAATGATAGGCAAACATAGAACTGGGCATGGTGGTGCATTTCTGTAATCCCAGCACTCAGGAGGTTGAGGGATAACAAGATAAAGGGAGGCTTGGCAAGACAGTATCTGGCCAAAAATGCTCATATAGTAAATCAGCACAAGTAAAGATCCAGCCAGACACAGTGTTTTCTATCACGAGACTTAAGCCACGAGCAGAAGAATTAATCTGAATGTTTACCTTTTTCTTACGATTTCCACTTTCACGCTGTACCGCTTTCATTAGATGCACCAACCGATCTACAAACGTCTGCTGTGCAGCCAGCAAAGAACGCATAACTCTGACAGATTTATCACCCTGAAGCGAGTCAAAGTAAAAGAAAATTAGTTCTGTATGTAGTATGATGGTCTGGATTTCTTTAAAAGCATGAGTGATCATTTTTTACATTCCTAATAGATGTAATCTTCAACACAAAGTTCAACTGAAAAGTGCTAATTAGCTTGATTCAGAGATAACGAGAAATACGCTATCTTAGGAACACACTGCCAACCTGTTCTCAGAAAATTATCTGAATCTTCACAAATATTAGTCAACTAAGTATGTGCCAAGAAAGAATTCAATCTTTGATTCAACATATACTTGGAAACTGATGATGTCTTTAGAAATGTACTGGGGAAACATACTGCAAAACAAAGATCTCAAATTCAATAAATTCAAACTAATAAAGAAAAGAGAAACATCCAAATAGTGTCATAATATATGCTTGCTTAGTAAAATCTATGTTGTAAAATCCAAAAATCACTTGTAGTGATTCCCAGATCATATTGTATATAAATATTCCACATTCCCTCATGATGGCAGCTGTAAAATTACTATCATCCTGACTTAAAAGATGAGAAAAGTTGGGGCTGGGAAGTTGGCTCAGTGGTAGAGCGCTTGCCTTGCATGCCTGAGGCCATAGGTTCGATTCCTCAGCACCACATAAGCAAAAAGCCAGAAGTGGCGCTGTGGCTCATGTGGTAGAGCGCTTGCCTTGAGCTGAAGAGCTGAGGGACAGTGCCCAGGCCCAGAGTTCAGGCCCCACGACTGGACCCAAAAAAAAAAAAAAAAAAGATGAGAAAAGTTAAGCTCAGGGCTGGCTGAAATAATATCATGTGTGACTACAGCTTTAAGTGACAAAGTGTTTAATGATATGTAATTTTATTAAGAACATAAAATAAGAAACAGCAAATAAAAGGTGTTATGAAGTAATATATTTCAATAGAAAAGTCAGATTAATTCTTGGATGGTAGGCACCCTCTGCTGGCTGAACTGTGACATTACTTCAGTGTTAAAACAGGCAAAAAATGACCAGGCAGTTATACAGAATATCTACCACGACTAATGCCAGATTACTAGTAACTAGTCTAAATCAGAGACACAGACAACCAAAAAGGAGGGAAAAAAGCAAGGCTTTATTTATTTATTGTTGTGTCATCTAAGGGTTTATTTCACTAAATCAGAGATGAACAAACTTCCTGTAAAGTATCAAATTATACTTCTGTAAAGTGTAATTTTTTTTCAATTGTTTTATTTTTTTGCCAGTCCTGGGGCTTGAATTCAGGCCCTGGGCACTGTTCCTGAGCTTCTTTTGCTCAAGGCTAGCACTTTACCACTTGAGCCACAGTGCCACTTCTGGTTTTTTTCTGTCTATGTAATATTGAACCCAGAGCTTCATATATGTTTTAAGCAAGCATTCTACCTCTAAGCCACATTCCACACCCTTGGGTCTCATGTTGGACACAGAATATTGATTTGAACTATTCAACTGCTATTGTAGTACAAAAGTAGTCAGATAATATGTAAATGTATGAGAATAGCTATGTATGTCACAGTAATTTATGAACATTAAAACATTAATTTCAAATAATTTTCACAAATGGAGAAAAAAAGGAGGGGGGTAAGGAGGGAGGGAAACACTGAACTGTTGGTATGACTCAAGTTTAGTAATAAGAATACTTGATCAGAGTATTCTCAAGAAATAAGGCCCTGAGTTCACACACATGAGCATGAACACATAACAAACATGCACATATACGTACATGTACATGCACACATGTGCATACACACACAGTTACCTTCTGTTTATCTGCATAATTTCAAAATGTAGAAGTGATTCTTAGCTCATGGGATATAACAAAATAGTAACAGGGCAGGTTTGGTCAGGCACTCTAGCCTGTCAAACCCACATTAAATAGCTACCTTTAATAATGCTTGGCTGAATCTTCTCATTACATTCAAGTACATCTCATGGGTCTTTGGATCTCTCTGCTGAGTATCTTGATCTTCACATTCCACTATCACATACCTTCAAAACATGTTTAAGTAATTTACATAAAATGAAATACAATTCACATTCATTTTCTAAACACACTTTCACTAAAACAGATTAATAAATATGTTAAAAATAACTAGATGGAAATATAAAGTACATTTTAATACCATTTTCTTTTTTGTTTTGGGAGGGGGGTCCAGTCGTGGGGCCTGAACTCTGGACCTGGGTGCTGTCCCTCAGCTTTTCAGCTCAAGGCTAGCGCTCTACCACTTAAGCCACAGCACCACTTCTGTCTTTTTTGCTTTTTGCTTATGTGGTGCTGAGGAATCGAACCCAGGGCCTCAGGCATGCAAGGCAAGCGCTCTACCACTGAGCCACCTTCCCAGCCATTTAATAGCATTTTCTACAATGAAAAGAAGCAACATATATAACCACTAATAAAAGGTAAGTTAACAGTAAGAATGTTTAACTTGAACAACAACATTCTAAATTTTCAAAAAATGTTTGCCACTAAGCATTTGCTCCTATCATCTTAAGAGGTATTTACACTGTTAATGTTCCTCAAAACCATGTGAGCTCGTGTTCCCTAAAACACTCACAAGTAAAGCTTATTATTGTTAATACTATATATAACACATGGCCTGTTATTCTAAATCTCATTCTGGAATTGCTGCTCATTAACATTCTTTTGAAATATAACTAAAATTTTAAATTGGGATTCTTCCTTTCTCACCCAATTTCCTAGGCTCAAAAACCTAAACTTGTTTTTTTTTTGAGAGCTAATACAATTCTAAATGTTTTCTTAAATTATAACTCCTTCTAAAAGCAATAATCTGAAAAATTAATGTTTCCATAATAATAATGTTTATTACCATGAAACTAATCATGGTAATAAACAGCATTTTATATCTCAACTTGGGACACACTACCACATATGTTCACAGAGATGTGAACCCTATGAGATGCAATACCCTATGAAAGTTAGTGTTTGTCAAATTTTTGTCTTACATTATTTAAATGATTTATTATTCATTAATTTGAATGGAACATAATTAAGATACTTTAAAGAAAGTGTCACTATAGTGTCACTAAACTGTGAAGGTCTATATAGTTTTCAATTAATCATAACGTATAGTTTTAAGAACTTTCTTTACCAACAACGAAACAGGAAATGCTACATTATGCTTAACATGGCACTATTAGTTGATTGTATAACAGAGAATTAAATCAGAACTTTGAGTGTCCAAATTCTATTGTACTGAGGTGATTCTTGAACTGTTTAATCATTGAAAATACTATGAAATATTTCAATCTCAATTAGTGACAGTGTTTCTTAAATCTGCAATCATAGTATTTATTTTTATGCTTTATTATTTCTGGAGAGTATGGCAGCCATTCAGAAGTGTTCAACAATAGATGGGCTATTGATGGTGCACACCTGTAATCCTAGCTACTCAGGAGGCTGAGATCTGAGTATTGTGACTCCTCAAAGCTAGCCTGAGCAGGAAAGTCCATGAGATTCTTTTTTTTTTCTTCTTGTCAGTGGTGGAGCTTGAACTCTGGGCCTGGGTGCTGTCCCTCAGCTCTTCAGCTCAAGAGAAGGCTCTACCATTTGAGCCACAGCGTCACCCGGTTTTCTGGTGGTTTACTGGAGATAAGAGTCTCAGGGACTTTCCTGCCCAGGCTGTCTTTGAACTGCAATCCTCAGATCTCAGCCTCCAGAGTAGATAGGATTACAGGCGTGAGCCACCGTTGTCTCCTGGTGCGAGAGACTCTTATATCCAATAAACTACTCAGAAATGCTGGAAGTGTCACTGTGGCTCAAGTCGTAGAGCGCTAGCCTTGGACACAAAAGGTTCAAGTATAGCGCCCAGCCACTGAATTTAAGCCCCAAGACTGGGTGGGAGGTGGCAGGGGGGGAGGGGGAGACAGAAAGGGCTCAATAAGGGCAGTGTATTCTATACCTGTAGCACTTCATACTTGGATCTTCAATAGATACTCATTTTATTAACAAATGAATAAGTCAATCTCATAGATTTAGCCATTATCTCAATATTGGTAACTCATATACACTATATATGTGTTATATATATGACAGATGTTACCTATTACCTAATTTTTACAGTTAATTATATAACCAGCCTCCTTTCACATTCATCTACTAGATGAATGTGATTTAAAAACTAGAGTCATTATTGCCAAATATATGTTAAACTAAGCTAATCGAGTGAGATGGGATAATTTACTACTTCTATTGAAAACAGTATCAATAGACCAGGAATTTACTACAAAAAAATCTCATAGAATTATATTTTCAAACACAAGTTCTCTCAGATGTCAGGTAGAAAACATGGATCTGGATTACCTGAGCATAACAAAAAGGGAAGGAAAGCAAATCATAGAATTCAAGACCTATTCAAATCTTGTTTTGACACATGTGTTGAATTTGTGGCTCATGCATTTAGAGCCCATAGGCCCCTAACTCAAACACTTTTACTCAATTAGTCAGCAACCCTTTTGAATTTTAACATTAAGTTCTGGTACTATCCACATACATGTGCAGTCCATCAGAGATACCTGACCTCTCCAACTCTAAAAAGAAACTACTTCCTCTAAAAAGAAACTACTTACTGTAAGTTCTGGTCCAATCAATTGTGACTTTTTAAACCTATTTTGTTTATGTCTCAATCACAAAATAAGAATCAATGTTTCCTTCTTTTCTACTACTTTCAAAGAGTTTCATTTCCAGTACCTCTAAATAGTCAAATAGTTAAATTAAAAAAAAAATTCTATAGTCCCAGGCTACTGTTTTAAGCTTTTCTACACAATAGATTCTTTTATTCGTATTCTAAGGTCAGTGTCTTGGTCCTTATGAACACTTCCTTTGTTAGTTTACTAACATTTCAGTGTTGTCCAGAAAGACTTCATCTGTCCAGATTCTATTCATTCTTCAAACATAGCTGGCATTGTTTCTTTTATAGAACCTAACAACTTTTTTATCAAAATTGCTAGGACAGGGATGGCATCCTTCACAATTTTTGTTGCTAATCTATCCATGTTTGCTGCTGTTTTACAGTTTTAACTCTTAGCTACCTGCATGGGCTGTAAACAACTGATGGGAGATGCTCGATCTTAGTCTTTCAGTATCTAAGCATCCAGATACAGTGTTGTACAAACATACCAGTGTTTTTAAGTTGGTAAGGGACTTGCCCTCCCTACTTCCCAAGGAAGTACTTTATGATAACAGATGTGCTGGCAGTTCCCAGTGTTGTGGAGCCTCAAGTCTTCTATAACGTTTATATGAATAATTAAACCATCACATTAGGTCTACTATATAATTTTCCCAGCAAGAGTTTTAAAGCAGAGAGAAGGCATTCATGAATCTCTGAATCCAGAATGCATCCTAGAACTCCCAGAGGTTCCAATAGCCACAACTATTTAAGCTAAACTGAAAAAAAAATCCAGTTTTCCAATCATATTCCATATTAAAAGTGCTCCAAAGGTATACATACAGAGTAGGAGACTATATCACTGAAAAAATGTTAGTGGACAAATCTGTTCTAGATTAATGAGCAACAACTAGCTAAAGTATAATCATATTTTCTATACATGGCATTCTATAATGTCTACCCACTTGAGGACTATCTCTAAGACTGTCCAAAAGGTAATAGATTTGAATTATAAAACTGGTAAGATTTACAGCTCAGACTATGGCTTAGGGGGTAGAGTGTTTGTCTAGCATTCATGAAGTCCTGGGTTTGATTCCTCAGTACCACATTAACAGAATAAGCTGGAAGTGGTGCTGTAGCTCAAGTGGTAAAGTGCTAGCTAGCCTTGAGCAAAAGAAGCTCAGGGACGAGTCCCCAAACCCTGAGATTAAGCCCTCAGACTGAAGGGGGGGGGGGGGGGAGAAGAAAAAAAAGCTGGTAAGATTTTATTCAAAATCAAGCTCAGATTGGTTAAAGTCCTTATTTCCACCACCTTTATATATTCAGTTTCTTTTCCAGCATATGTATGTAGCAATCTCATTTACGAAGAAGCATGAAAACAACCTACAATACAGGTCCTACTACTGTATTTACTTGGTCTTGACCATGAAGTAAACAAAGAACTACAGCTTCCTGTTGGTGAAGATACATGTTGAACTTTATGACAACAGTCAAATTAATTACTTTTCAAATTATTTGCCAAAGTTCTGCTAAGACAAAATCTACTTATAATAAAATTACAGTGTCTTCTCCAAATACAAAAGACAAGATTAGATCAAGACTATAAAACTAGATTTGGATTGTGAATTCTCTGTTCACACCTATAAACTTGATTCTACAAAGTACTGTTTAGTATTCCCTTGAAAGCTGTCATCTTAAAGTAGAAATGGAGACAAGATCGGTCCAGGTACTCACTGTAATACGACATCAGTGTGCTATTCTCTTTCCTAGCAATTTCATTTTGTTGAGTAAATTAGTTTTATTACTTTCAAAGGTCTTAAAACTTATAGAAAACATGTCAAAGCATCCAAAGTTTACTTTCAATTTCAAGACACTGAAAATAACTATAAAAATGAAAAAAACTGGAATGATTTATAGATTTGGATGGCCAACATTTTACAGATTGCAGACTGTAAGTCCCCTCTGTGGCTTAAAAAGTTGACACTATTCATTTTAAAAGGATTGTCTGCACAACTACTGGCCCCTGAGGATTTTGCCACAGCAGGACTTCTTTTTGAATCATTGGAAAGGGAAAAAAAGAAAAAGAAGTAAAAAATGTTCAGAACTTATATTTTAATACATTGTCCATAATACAGTAAACTTAGTGAAAGGTAAAATATACATTCTATTTTATTAATATATATTTATATTTTCTGTTCAAAGGATGAGAATGATTATTTGATATTATTCCCCATATTTATATTCATAAAAGCAGTGTCAATCAAAGTCAAGGGTATGCATCAATAAATTTCTCATCCTAAGTATTTCTGAATACATAATGCACAGTTTATAAATGAGAAAAAGAACTATTCTTTAGAGAATGAATAGAAATAGCATGTTACTGCTTCAATAAACCTGAAAAGTACTGAAAAAACACAAGTCAAATCTAAGTTTGAGAAATGTTTTTGTTGTTTTTTGTTTTTTTTTTTTGTCAGTTGTGGGGCCTGAACTCTGGGCCTGAGCACTGTCCATCAGCTCTTCAGCTCAAGGCTAGTGCTCTACCACTTGAGCCACAGCGCCACTGCCGGCTCTTTCTGCTTATATGGTGCTGAGGAATTGAACCCAGGGCCTCATGCATAACCAAGCACTCTACCACTGAGCCACCTTCCCAGCCCGAGAAATGTTCTTAACACACTGGGAATTGAGGCTGTACTTTATTACCTACATGTAAACACACTGAATAGTAAAAGACAAAAAAAACGATAATAAACTTGGACATAAAAAGTCATAAAGGACTCTAGCCATCCACACAGTGAGACCAAAGAAAAATATTCTTAGGAGAGGATCACAAAGGTTCAATAGCTATGGGCATATGTAAAAAGAGATGTTTAACTCCAAGAAATGGAAACAAGAGCTTTTATATTATTTTGCTTCTTGCCTTTTATTTCCTTTATTGCTGTTTTTGATTTCTGTACTTTTTGTCTTGTAAGATTATCTGTTTTCAGAAAGGTAAGAGCACAGAAATGGTGGGACAAAGAGTGAACAAATGCAGCAGTGATACTCACTAGACACTATGTTGAAAATGAACTATACTACTAGTTAGGGAAGGAGGGTAGGGAGAAATACTGGGAGAAAATGAGGGAAGACGTGACACTGACTTATATAACTGTAACCCCACTGTACATCACCTTACAATAACAATACATTTTTTTAATTAAAAATTAAGACAAAAATAAAAAAACAAAGAATACTTTCTGAGTAGAATTATTGTCATGCTGGAAATCATTCATCTACTAGGCTTCCTCCTGATCAGCTGCTTTCATAACAATTAGAAAACTTCTGACTGGACACAAGAGATCAAAGATCCCATCTATCAAAATGAATTTCAAGTTTTACAATAAAATCTGATTGTTAGTCAAATGCAATGAATGTATAATTTCAAAATCACATAAAATCTTTATATATACCTACAATTTTGACAATAGTGACTACTTTAGACTATAAATTTGAGGCATAAAAACCTTTCCATTTATATTGTAGCATAATGAAATATCTATAAAAGAATTCTAATGAATATAAAAGATGAGTTCAAATTTTATATAAAAATCTTAATTTTTAAAATACCCAAGAAGCTTAGAAGTAGTCACTCAAAAACTTAGAACATGCCCAGTACATATTTCTCTGCTTTCTTTTAAATATGTACTTGGGTTTTCATGAGAAAATATTTGTTCACAATACTAACGGATAGAAATACAATTAAGAATTGGGATGTAGAGAACATAAGAAAGTAATACATCATATTGAAAGAAAATATTTTCTTAAAATGGGAATTTGTAAATTTATAAATAAAGTTTTGAAAGGAATAATAGGTATTAACAACTAGCCAATAGGTTTTGTGGATACATTTTGAAAAGCAATTTAAATTTAATGCAATGGAAATGTACTTTTATGAATATTATATTCAACTGCTAAAGTAGAATGGTTTTCTTCTCACTTAAGGCTAGCAGTGGAAAAAATAAATCACAGGTTCCAAAGGGGATAAAATGGCTGATTTGATAAAGAATGTTGATATTATTTTTCTCTTTACAAAGAAAATAATAAAGGTTTATATATTACATATATAAATATTGGACACTTGTGTTAGTTAAAGGAGTGCCAATTTAGTTACCTATTTCTTGGCCACAGAGGCAATAACCAAAATAGAATTATGTTTAGTGAATGAGAAAATGAAGTTAAGTTTGCCTCAACCCACAAGACAGAATATTCTCCAAACCAAGTCTAAAACAAGATAGTATTTCCTCATTAAAAAAAAAAAAACTATCATGTTATCACAGTGACAAGTTCTCAGAATGGACAAGTTATCTGTACTACTTAAATTCAGGCTGTAAAGAAGCAGCAACACTGACCAGAGATTTTTTTTTTGTTTTAATACTTTTATTATAAAGGCGATATATAGAGGGGTTACAGTTACATAAGGTAATGAGTACATTTCTTTTTGACTGGTGTTACCCCTCCTGCATTTTCTTCTGTTTTCACCCACCCACCCTGACTTCCTTCCCCCACAAGTTGTAAAGTTCATTTCCAACATAGTGCATAATGAGTAATACTGTTGCATTTGTTCACACTTTGTTCTGCCATGTCTGATTCCCAGTCCCTTCTGAAAATCAGACAAACTTACATGCAAGACAAGGGTACAGAAATCAAAAACAGCAACAACAGGGCATAAACCACAGGAAAAAAAAGAAAGAAGAAAGAAATAACTGCAAACAGGATATTATAAAATAATTTCTACAGCTAAAAGTAAAACCCTAACCCGGGTGCTAGAGCTCATGGCCTGTAATCCTATCTACTCAGGAGGCTGAAATCTGAGGATCATGATTCAAACCCAACCTAGGCAGCAAAGTCTCTCTGAGACTCTTGTCATCAATTAATTACCCAATACTCAGAAGTAGAGCTGTGGCTCAAAGTAGGAGAGTACTAGCCTTCAAAAAAGGCTTGGGGACAGCACCCAGGACCTGGGTTCAAGCCCCATAATCGACAAAACAAACAAACAAACATAAAAAACTAAGTCTGTCAAGAAGTTCAAAGTATTATTAACTTTTAATATTCTCTGTAAAGAAGGCTTCAGGTATAACATACCTAGCAGCCTTTGTATTCTCTGCAAAACTATGACTCATTCATCCATTGTTAGATGGGATAATGTAACTTTGAATTCTCACTTTCTATTTTCACATGATTTCACCATTTTAGCAAATTATGTGACAATTGTATTTTATATACTACATTAACAGGATGAAAAGCAAACAGACCAAACTGAAAAAAAAGAAAGAAAAGAAAAGAATTACCTACCTTGACCAGTGATAGTTTAGTTTGGGAAAATAAGGCGAAAGAAGAGAAGCAATGTTATTATTATTACCAAGCATTTTCATGAACAAAGCAGTACAGAAATGTGAGTCACACAAATATTGACTTTTGATATACAAATATAGGTTTTTAATGACTACCCATATTGCATTTTATCTTTATGTTTGGACAAAGCATGGGGAAAAAGTGCATAGGAGTGATAAAGTAAACAGAAAAGTATTTCCACATACCAGTATAAGTAATTAGCCAATGTTGAGTTTTTGCAAGCTCTTGATATCAAGAAGGTACACAGATCTTGCTGAAACAATTAAAAGAACTGTATTAAAAATTATCACAGGAGAAGGGAAAAAAATCCTACTTTTGAACCATCATCTTATGTCACAGTTTATATTTTCATCTACCAATTAACCTTGCCATCCAAAGCTTATCATAAACCAGGCAACAAAGAAGAAATTAACAGTCTTCCTGAAGTTTTACATTGTGCAGTTAAGAAAGAAAGATATGGTCACAGAAATACTTTAGATGAGGAAGGCAGAAAGGGTAACAATGAGGACATCATATTGAGGCAGGAACAAAGACCCTGAATTTGACTTGTTTGAGGAGGAATTTAAGAGCTCAGTGCAGCTAAAATAGAGTGAACACTAAACTAAGACAAACTTAAAAAAAATCAGAAAAGCCAAATTAAGTGATTATATCAGGTCACAGCATTAAGTATTAATTTTATTTGAAAAATAATAGATACCTAACTTCATATCTTAATAAGAGAGAGTGATGATCTGAGATAAATTACAGAAAAATGCTTCTGAGAAGTATAGACCAGTTAGGATGGCATTACAGGGTGAACTCAGCAAGAAAGCACTTAACAAACCTTTGGTTTCAATACTGCCAAAAAAAACCCCAAAATATGTATTTTAGAATTATAATTCATATGACTTGCAGACAAACAGGAAGTAAGAAGAAAAGAAAGCATTCACATCTTCTTACTGAATCTAGAAATTGGAGGTTATGTCAAGGTGGAAATGTAGGATAAGAGGTGGCTCATTCCTGAAATCCTAGCTTCTCGGGAGGCTGAGATCTGAGGATTATAGTTTGAAACCAGCCTGGGCAGGAAAGACCATGAGACTTTTATCTCCAGTTAACTAGCAAAAAGCCAGAATTGGAACTATAGTTCAAGTGGTTGAGTGTCAGTCTTGACCTTTTAAGAAAGCTAAGGGACAATGGTACCTAGAGTCCAGGACTTGAGATCAGGCCTGAGTATCACCGTAGTAAGGGTCCTTAAGAATGTGAGATTGTTGCATAATGGAGATGTGTCAAAGTTTTCACTAGTGCGGAGCATCCTATGTTCAATTTTAGTCTACATTTGAAGTCATAATGCAAAATTGTAAAATACATTGAACAGGCAGAATCTGTCTTGTTTACCTTTTGACTGTATGGTAGGGACACTACATTTTTATACAGTGATGTATTTGTTTAATATAAAGAACATAGTTTTCATTTCACAGTATGCTTTTTCTATAAAAATTTATAGAGCATAAATAAGGAAAAATTAAAATTTAAAACTATGAAATACGAACTGTGTACTGTAAAATTTTAAATTCAATTTGGATGACAAATGTTTTAAGTTTTTAAAACATTTTTTTCCATGTGCTTTAGGCAAAAAGAAAATGATCTCATATGAGAGACCATAGGCATTAGAAGAAATGGTAAATTTATAGATAGCGTTAGTGGTGTAAATATCTCTAAGTAGCTACTAGGTATAAGTTCAAGACTTTAACTGTGTCATAATACACTTGCTCAGTGACATGTACAAAATTCTTTTCACATTTCAGCAATATCTTTTTTCAAGAACTCTTTGAATTTCTGAAATATAACCATACTTTTACAATAAGAAATATTTTTCTTTGGTTAATAGTTTTTTGACATATGAAATTGTTACCTAAACAGGAAAGTCCAAATATCTGTTCGACCATCAAAAAGAGAAGAGGATGTTGGTATTTCTAATTGTGATAAAAGGATCAAATTCAGGTCTGGAGATATATACAGCATGCCCCACATACATGAGGCCCTAGGTTTGATTCCTCGCACCACCTAGAGGAAATTCAGCGTGGCTGAAAATAAACTTTAAGGTGAAAACTGTTTGTACAGCATTATTTACAGGAAAGGGGAAAAGGGAATAGTACTTCAATGGCTTCAAAGTAAAACGCATAAGAACTTACAGGCCTTACTCAACTGACCATTTAGTTCTCACAGACACATCTGCTATGATCTTTTCTGTGGGTACCCCAATCAGTCACAGTGGCCTCTGTTGTTACTCTTACCCCTGAAGTCCTCTCTACTCTTTATTTCCTCTGCTTAAGGTCTTTCCTGATAATCACATGGTTGTTTCTTAATGTGCTTCATCTATAAACTGATCTTACTTTTCTGGAGAAATATCCATAATAATTAATCTTTGCCAAACTGCAAACTGCTAACCATGCCACAATGCTTTCTATCATACCTCTTTGATTTATTACATTCAAAATACATTATTTATCCTACTATATACATAGTAGACTTTTACTCATTGCCACATTAGAATACAAGACTCATGATGACAAAAGTGAAGACAATTTTGAATCACTTAGCATCCAAAACAGCTTGTAATATACCATAAAAGAACATGTACTTGTGTGTGTGTGTGTGTGTGTACATACACACAAAAATGGCTGAATAAATGTCTTTTTAGCTTAAATTAGCCTGAATGTCTACTTGAAGGGCTCACCTAAGTATTCTAAGATGCTTAGATTTTAAAACTTTTTTTCACTGAAATATTCTCAAGGGGGAAGTAAACCTGTGAAGAGTAGTCACAAAATTTCATCAGCCAGGTGGTGGCAGCTCACATCTATAATCCAAGATACTCAGGAGGCTGAGATCTGAGGATCGAGGTTCAAACCCAGCCTGGGCAAGAAAGTCTGTGAGACTCATCTCTAATAAACCACCAGAAAACCAGAAGTGGCTCAAGTGGTAGAGTGCTTGCCTTGAGCTAAAGAGCCCAGGCCCAGAGTTCAAGCCCCATGACCAACAAAAATAAATAAATATATAAATAAATATAATTTAAAAATACAAAAATCATTTAGTCAGAAAGCAATACATAAAATCAACTGATCTTTTTAATACCAAAAATTATTGTTTAGGGCTGGGAAGTTAGCTCAGTGGTAGAGCACTTGCCTTGCATGCATGAGGCCCTGAGTTCGATTCCTCAGCACCACATAAGAAGAAAAAAAAAGCAGGAAGTGGTGCCGTGGCTCAAGTGGTAGAGTGCTAGCCTTGAGCTGAAGAGCTGAGGGCAGCACCCAGGCCCAGAGCTGAGGCCCCCACGACTGGACCAAAAAAAAAAAAAAAATTTACTGTTTAAATTATCTGGGGTAAAAAAAAAAAAAATTCTTAACTTAGAAGTGCCAGGGATAAGTTCTACAATAGTTATGAAATCAACTTTTAGTTAGGCAGTATCCAAAATCATACAAAGTATGTTTTACCTCCAAATGAGACTACCTATCTGAGATCCAAACATCTGCTTAGTGTTCATCCTTAGTATCAAATTCTACATTTCTACAAAAATAAGTAACATTTATAAATATCCTGTTTCCTTAATAATATTTAAGCCTAGTTTATTTTCACATTGTACATTAATCTATTTATATGCCCCCAAAACCAATAAAATGGCTTGAGTTGAGGATTATCTGGCATATTGTACTGAAGAGTCATAAACATGTATCAAACACATGTTATTTAATAAAGTTAGTCAATATTTTAAAGACCAGCATTACAAGTTTACTTGGTAGATCTCTCCTATGGCAAGCTTGAAATATTTTGAACTCACCTCCAGACTTTCACCATCTGAAACTTCTTTTGTTTTTGATGGAGGAGGAGGAGAAGACACTGGAGGAAGTGGGTTGCTTATAATCTGAGAGCTAAAAATGTAATAGAAGAGACCACTCAGGTGTAAATAATAAAAAGTCTGTCTAAAAGAGTCAGCACATATTAATGGGGACTATGTCCTTTCAAAGTGTTTACATTGTCATGCTATATTTTGGAAAAGAGCCTTCATGGCCAAAGATTATATATAACATAACCTCATGGAGACTTATGCAGATTAAGTTTGTATGTGTGCATAGGTTAGAAGTACTGTGAAGTTTTTGTCTATTTTTTTTAAATCCATCTACCACTAAACCTGTAGCTCCCAATTTTTATCTGTCTACAAGACCAGCCATGTCTTTTTTACCTTTTCAAAAATTGTAAGGGATGTGACAAGTATATTTTGGAAATAGTAGGTTGTAGGTTTCAACATAGTAGAATATATGCTTGAGTACATTTTTACAAATTAAACATTCTGGTGTAATAAGTACGAAAAACAGTTTTAGATTGAGGGTCTCCAATGTATAGTGAAAGGAAACACAAGGTAAGGAGTCTCTTCCCTTAAAACTATAGAGCTGGGGCTGGGAAGGTGGCTCAGTGGTAGAACACTTGCCTTGCATGCCAGAGGCCCTGGGTTCAATTCCTCAGCACCACATTAGCAAAATGAAAAAAAGCCGGAAGTGGCACTGTAGCTCAAGTGGTAGAGTGCGAGCCTTGAGCTGAAGAGCTGAGGGACAGTGCCCAGGCCCAGAGTTCAGGCCCCACAACCGGACCAAAAAAAAAAAAAAAAAAACTATAGAGCTGTGCATGGTGATATGATACACTCATGAAATTACTAGCACTCAGGAGGCTGACACAGATAAATCACAACTTCAAAGGCAAACCTGAGCTACATATTATGATTCTGTCTCAAAAATTTTTTTTCTTAATTAAAAATTTGAGCCAGAACAGAGTGTTGGTGACACCTGTAATCCTAGCTGAGGATCAGGGTTTAAAGCCATCCTGGGCAGAAGGTCCATGAGACTCTTTTTTTTTTTTTTGGTCAGTCATGGGGCCTGAACTCTGGGCCTGGGCGCTGTCCTTTAGCTCTTCAGCTCAAGGCTAGCGCTCTACCACTTGAGCCACAGCGCCACTTCTGGCTTTTTTCTTGCTTATGTGGTGCTGAGGAATCGAACCCAGGGCCTCATGCATGCAAGGCAAGCACTCTACCACTGAGCCACCTCCCCAGCCCCCATGAGACTCTTATCTCAAATAAACCAGCAGAAAACCTAAAGTGGCTCTGTGGCTCAAGTAGTAGAATGCAAGCTACAGCACCCAGGCCCAGAGTTCAAGCCCCATGACGGGGGGGGGGGGGGGGGCGAATTGAGCCAGGCATATTTGTATCCACCGGTGACCAATCCAAGCAAAATGCACAAGAGCTATCTTTAAAGAGACAAAACAAAAATAGATGGACAAAGGGTGAACAAATGGCAGCAATTGTACTCACTAGATACTACACTGAAAATAAACTATACAACTTGTGGGTATGGACACAGAGAAAAACTGGGAGAGGGCAAGGGAAAGTATGACACTGTCCAAAAAGAAATGTACTCATTACCTGACTTAGATGCCTGTAATCTCATTGAACATCACTTTTATAATAATAAAATATTTTTTAAAGAAAAAACAAAAAAATCAAAACTACAGCAAACAAGACTAGAAATAGGTAGAACAGCTCAGTATCTGTTAGAAAAGGAAAGTTCTAGTTCCTCTCTAAATCTACATAGAATATAATGTATTGCACTATCATAATCGTAAGGGAAAATACAGAAATTAAATCTTGGACTTAGGTAATAAATGAAATGACCATATTGATACAAGAAATCCGAAGTCTAGATCAGATTCTATCAGTAATAATCATATATGATCTGCATAAGGTCAAGACTTTGCCATGCATCTGGATCTTTTACCCAGAAATAACAACTTACTTTTAAGCTTTGTAGTTAACTAATATTTGCAATGCATAAGACAGGGAAACTTACTTAGCTTCTGATTATGTCATTCATAATTCTAAAAGACAGACCAACCTTAGAGATAAGTATGAGAAACTGTATATGGAACACATGGTACATGGGTCAGATATGTAGTTCAGACACCCAAACTCTTACTACTTTTCTTATCTAGCTTTTACTTTAACAAGTAAACTTTGTTGTAATGTTTATAATTAAAAATAATTTATAATTCAGATAATGAAACTTTACCACACTTACCATAACTACCAAAGAAGGAGTAGATAGCGAGTAAGTAAAAACAAAATATTCTACTTAAACAACTTTGCACAGCTAATACTGTCGGAGTTCAGATTTTTAACAAGTATTCTAACTGCAAAACACTATTCCTAAAATAGCAATTGCGCTCTGTGAGTGCACATGTCATATTCATTGGGAAAACTTCAACTCTAGAAGAGATAGTCTGGTGGATCTGTGAGGGGGAAAAAAAGTTCAGTCTTCATATATAAGAGTCACACTTGGGTTAAAAGGAGAAGATAATAAAGAAAGGAGGAAGCTATCAAAGTTGAAAATATTTCCTCCCTGGATATCCATACCTATCTGTTTCTGCAGAATTTATTCCAGAATTTGACACACTCTCTGAGATTGAACCCTGACTATCTTTCTTGGTAGGTTCCAATCCATTCTTTATGTCATCAAAATTTTCATATTTGAGAGCTTGGACCAGCTGTAATAAGTACATCAATAAATCCTAGAAAACAAACAAATGAAAAGATACTATATTATTAGAAAAATCAAAGGCAAAGGATTACAAACATAATTTATTCCTAAATGTCAAGCTAACATTTTGCTTTCATCTACCACTTTTCATTTGTTACCTTTGGCATGTTACTAATCTGCTTAACCTGTTAGTGCTTACAGTGTCTTTTTACAAAACAAACATAATATAAACCTTACAGTTATGAATCATTTAATAGAAAAAAAGATACTGAAGAATGTCTGGCAAAAAGTGGTCAATGACTTACTTAAAAATAGTGTCAGCCAGGCACCAGTGTTTATACCTATAGCCCTAGCTATTCAGGAGGCTGAGATCTGCGGATTGTGGTTTGAAGCCAGCCTGGGCAAGGAAGTCCATGAGACTCATCTCTAATAAACTTCTTAGAAAAAGCAGTAAGTGGTGCTAAGTGGTGCAGTGACTCAAGTGGCAGAGTGCTAGCTTTGAGCACAAAGAGGTCAGGGACAGCATCCAGGCCCAGAGTTCAAGCCCCAGAACCAGGAAAAAAAGAAAAAAATATGATGTCCTGTGAGACTTATATCATTAATTAATCACCAAAAAAAAAAAAATCAAAAGTACAGCTGTGGCTCAAGTGGCAGAGTACCAGCCTTGAGTAAAAAGGCTAAGGGTTAGTATTTAGGCCTTGAGTTCAAACCCCAGTACCATCACATGCACACACATGCATGCACACAAACATACACACACACAGACATATATGTGCGTGCCTGAGCTTGTTCACAAATTATATCACTGTTTTATTAGAAAAAGATTACTGGTAATAGTTCCACAGGACCATTATTTCTCTAGTGAGGATTGAGATTTACTGCCCTATTGGCTAGTATAAACTATAAGGTTATGTTTGAGAACACATTGACTCTATAAAAATTAAGAGGTAAGAAAAATGGCTGGATTAGAAATTCCTCACTAAATTAGTAAACTCAAAGCCCAGCAATGTTTGTGTCGACTAGTGTCTCTCCTTACCTGATGGCTTCACATGACTATAAATATTCAGCATAAACTTGGCAGTCTTTGTTACCAAGAGAATTCAGAACTACCTTTGGAAAATCTACATACACACCTAATTGCTAGCAGATGCAAGTTTAAAGGAGCGGTTTGAAGGAGAGTCGGAAGACCATGCATCTCTATGCTTTAAAGGCCCCAAGGGCTTTGCGAGGCTACAATTAAATGTGGCTTGTTATATACTGACTGATAGAGGGGATTTGAATTATTCCCTAGCTGTTACTGCATTAAACCATTTTTCACTTGAATTCCTTTTTCCAGACAGAGCAATACAAGCTCTGCTGCCAGGTAAATGTCCTGGGAGAGATTGTCCCATCACAAAACAGATCAGGAAGTAAATTTTCATTTCACAGAGCAGTCCTTAGAGGAATATTTTAATTCTACTTCTGAAAACACACCTAGTATATCCTGTTCCCTTCTTTAAAAATCTGTCTTGTGCTTGTTCATATTCTCTCTCTTTGAAACACACATGCAAACACAGTGTATAATTAGGCTCTAGTTTTAAACTTGGTACACTTTAAATGCAGAGAGCCAACCAGGATTAATGAATAATAACATGCCTCATCATCCGCCTGTCGCAACCGGGCCACTGCGTAACGCCTCACTGTTGGATTGGTGAAATGAGAGGATAACAGCTCCAGAGAATCTTCCACATCCATTGGCTTCCATTTCCCTAGAAGCTCCAATGCCTGTTTGGCCTCTTGAGGTAGATCCCAATTAACACACTTCAAGAATTTTGTCAAGGCCTAAAATCAGAAATGAGTTTATAATTAGAAACAACATCATACTATCTGTCTTTGTGATTCTCTTAATTTTACAACAAGCAGAGGTAGACATCTCTAGTATAGTGCACTCTCAATCATTTCCCAGGTCTGCTTTCCAACATACTTGCATGAGGACTGAGAAAGGAATAAAAACATCTCTCTGAGTAGAAGCTACTTATAAAGGAAAAGATAAGCAATCAAAAATAAATAAAACACTCAAGTGAATATCAGAATGGATATGTAAACCAATGTATCAACAAATAGTCTGATTCACATGATGGTACCATCTAAATGTCTGGAAGCTTACTTCTTTAGACAGGAAAATGCTAGTTTGTTGTTTTTTTTTAAATAAAGACAGTTAAGTAGATTATCTTGCACAAATAAGTGCTCTTTTAAGAAAGATACTCTTGGGGGGTTATACTCTTGGCTGGGAAGATGGCTGAGGGGTAAAGTGCTTGCCTTGCATTCATGAAGCCCTGGGTTCAATTCCTCAGGACCACATATGCATAAAAAGCTGTAAGTGGTGCTATTGCTCAAGTAGTAGAGTGTTAGCCTTGAGCAAAAGAAGCTCAGGGACAGTGCCCAGTCCCTGAGCTCAATCCCAGGACTGGCAAAAAAAAAAAAAAGGATACTCTTGGGGCTGGGAAGGTGGCTCAGTGGTAATGTTTGCCTTGCATGCATAAAGCCCTAGGTTCGATTCCTCAGCACCACATAAGCAGAAAAAGCCGGAAGTGGCGCTGTGGCTCAAGTGGTAGAGTGCTAGCCTTGAGCTGAAGAGCTGAGGGACAGTGACCAGGCTAAGAGTTCAGGCCCCATGACCGACCAAAAAAAAAAAAGAAAGAAAGAAAGAAAGATACTCTTCTCTTTTATACAGTGCAACTCCAATTTCCAGTTCTCCTATCTAAAAACACTTTCTTTGCATAACCTCAAACATTTTCTTCTTTTCATTGCTTAAACAAGGATAACTAATTTTTTTAATTCTTATTTTGCTAGTTTTTTTTTCATTAATTAGCAAAGTAATCAGCTTCTCAGGTCAATGTCCATGTGGAAAAGAAAACACAATTTCTAGTTAAGATGTCATAAAGTGAAACTAAATGCCTTGCCTATCCCTTTTTCTTGACTTTAGTAAATTAAGAAAAAAATGATCTACTAGCAGATGTTGATGGCATACCTTTATAATACTAGTTACTCAGTTAGCTCATATCTGAACATTCAAGTTCAAAGCTAGCCTGAGAGGAAAAGTCCACAAGACTCTTGTGTTCAATTAACCACCAAAAAGCCAGAAGTGGAGCTGTATCTCAATGGCAGAATGCAAGCCTTGAGTGGAAAAGCTAAGGGATAGCTCACAAGTTCTGAGTTCAAGGCTTAAGCCCCAGTACTGGTGCCAAAAAACAGGCAGTGTGAGGTCCATTTCTTACATCATATATAATACCAACAAAATTAAAAGATGTACATCACCTCAAAATAGTGAATGTACTAGATCTAGAATCCAGAATCCACCCCACATTCCTCCTGTCAGATAGTATCTTTGTCATCAAGACAATACCATTAAGTTCATACCAAATGCAGACATTATCTCACTGGTCTTCTAAACCCATTCTCAAGCATGTCAATTATTCTTAGCAATTCTTCCTCAATTCCCTCACATCGTAATTCTCCAGTGTCTCGGTACCAAAGTAATCATTATTAAACAATAAGTCACTGGTTTTTTAACTGTGTTCACCCAAAAGATAAAAATGTGTTTCTTTAAGTAACATCTATCATTGGTCTGTTTCAATCTCCAAACTGAATGAGAATAAATTCCCTCTCATACTAAATGTCTAACCCTTGTAAAAACAATAACATGGCTCTGGTATGTTTAGAATGTGGCTTCACTTAGATAACAGGGTCATTTTAGTTACTAAATAAATTAAATGGAAGCCCTTAGCTATGAAAACATTCATCCACACTTTGATAACTTTATATATGCGTATTCACCACAATCCAAATCCTCATTTCTTTAAATACAGATAGTTCTTTTGCCTTTGTATGCTGTGGCCAAGTTACTATATTTTGCACATGATTCTCTAAGTTCTCTTAAGTTCTCTGAGTTCTCTTAAGTTCACCAAAATAGTGGCAGCATCACCTTCTTTATGATCATCTTGTCAAAGTTCAACACTTCCAGCAAATTTCCAGCAACTCTTAACTCTTCCTTTAGAAGTCAGTTCAGTTTACTGTCATTTATGATGATGTTTTTCTAACTACCAGGTGATTTTGCCAAGTTTCTCATCTTTGCAACTGGCATATGTATTCTCCAGGTACAGCTGTCCTTTTCCTTAGTACCTCCCACAACAGTTTAGTAAAATGCTCTCTTTTCATATAGAACATAGATTGCCTACTAACTTATTCCATGCATTTATTTTTCAGATCTAAAATGCAATTCTAGGTTGAATATGGAAACAAAGCAATACTTCTTAAATAACTACAGTAAAAGCTTTTCCATTTCACAGTAGATCAACAGCCTTAATAGAAATGTGTGGGTATATACTTATTATAAGCAAATCCTGCAGCATGTCAATGTATTCGATTCGATAACTGAAACAATCTAACTTCTAGGATCTCAGATTTATAGATATATTACAGAAATTTATAGAGTATACTGCTGCAAAGGAACTTTAGGAACTATACAGAAAAATTCACAATATTATAAAGCTAAATGTTACAAATATAAACCCAGAGACAACAGAATGAAAAGAACAAAAAGAAAGTGTAAGAATCTGAAAGAGCAATAATAACAATAATAATAAATCTCAGGTCTTTTAAACATAGTTTATTGACCTATATATAGTAAAGATAAAGAATTTAAACACAATTTTATCTCTGGAACCTTCAAAGATGAAAAATAGGCTTCAGAGTTAGGCCATCTGTGTTAAAATCAAAATTATTTGTCTATATGCAGTCAATTGCTAGGAGTATATTATGTTTTAAGAGACATCTCATTTTGTTATAGTAAAGATTAAATAGTAAATGAAGGTAAAACATTTGCAACAGTACCAGCAGTATAAAATCTGATAAATGTTTTCTTTTTTACTTTTTTGGGGGAGGAGATGGTGGTTACAGGGCTTGAACTCATGGCTTCCTGGTATTGATTTTTTTGTCTTTCTTCAAGACAAGCATCGGACCACTTTAGTCATGTCTCCAGTCAAAATTTTGCAGGCTGTACAAGTCGTTTTATGTCAAAAAACAAGCTTTACAACTTTGGTGAGGGGGAGGAGAGGATCAGGTAGGGGGATGGGAGGGGGTTATAGGAAGGGATGGGAAGGGAAACAAAGGAGGAGGCAACAATGCTTGATAAGAAATGTACTCATTATCTTGCCCATGTAATTGTAACCCCTCTGTATGGTATTTTCACAATTAAAAAAAAAAAAAGAATTTGCAGGCAAACTGGAAGAGGACTTTTTAGACTTTTCTTCCCAGGCTGGCTGAAAACAGCTATCCTCCAAGTCTCAGTCTCCTTTACAGGAAGGAGCCACTGATGCCTAGTCATTATTTTCTTAACAAGTATTGTAGTTAGTCCGTTTCTCACAATTTATTATGCTTTATATTCATATTGTTTAATCTCTTTTGATCTTAAAAGCATCACATTGTTATCTCTTATTCATTAAATCATGTCAGTGTTAAAATACTGTATTTGCATATATATTTCCAGTTTTCAGTTCTACCATAATTATACAGTTTAATCACTGGAAATTTCTACTTTGCCATTCTACAATATTCTTTTTTTTTTTGGTCAGTCATGAGGCTTGAACTCTGGGCTTGGGCACTGTCCCTGGACTCTTCAGCTCAAGGCGAGCACTCTACCACTTGAGCTACAGCACCACTTCCGGTTTTCTAATGGTTTATTGGAGATAAGAGTCAAATGGACTTTCCTGCCTGGGCTGGCTTTGAACCATGATCCTCATATCTCAGCCTCCTGTGTAGCTAGGATTACAGGCATGAGCCACCGGCACCTGGCTACAATATTCTAATTGAAAATACTTCACAAAAACATCTCATCCTGCTCCTTCCATGTATATTTATCTCACGCACCCAAGCCTAACTGCCAGCATTCATTTCAAAGTCAATTTATTTGCACGCTATCCTCCAAATTCATACCTTAATTATGTCTTCTCTATTCTCAGCTGTACTCCAACATATATGAGTTCACCTTCCTAAAAATAACATTTGTTAGACACCTGCTTTACAGGTTTTCCTGTTGCCAGTAAAATCCGATTCCCAAGTGTAGAACTCAAGGCCAAACACAAACTCATAGCCTTTGCTCTTTAACTTTTCATAGAAATTCTTCTGTTTCCTACACCCTAACAGTCTTTCTTCCTTATGCTTACCTTCTCCATTAAATAATACTAAACAAGTACACAATTTAAGCCCAATCCCTCTGTGAAATCTTCTCACAATTCAGCACAATCATCTTACCGACTTTCATATATAGTAATTACCTATGGATTTATTCACTGTGAATAAAAACCTTTTGCCTAATACAATTTTGTGCAATTTACTGACAAGATATTTTAAAGCCTACAGCCTCGTGTAATGCTATGTCAAAATTTGATACTGAATGCTTGTTAAATAAACTAAATTCACTTCAGCTATGCTTCACCATCAACTTGTGATGACTCCTGTCCTGATAGCACTGTCTCCATAATATATCTTCATCACATGACTCTTCCTATTACTTTTTCTTACAAAAAAAGTTAACAGTTATATTTAATTAAATGTTTAAAGAAACACTCCTGTAAAAAGCAAAGTTTTTCAAATTAAAATATTCACATTCTGAATTCCAAAAAGAATATTTCCTATCTAACATGGACCACAAATTTAAATATATTTCATACATGTAAATAATTTTATTATACTATCAGTAACATCAAGTATATACTAGAGAATTTTCATCCAAATTATTTTAGACAGCTCTTTAGAAAAGAAATAGGTACATGGATCAAATTTATTTATTTTTAATAGAATAACTCCATAAAAACCAATTTCCTCCAATTTCTTTTCTGAGCATGACCTTGTCTCTAGGAAAGCTTCTCAGACTAAGGACCTAAATGCCAAAAAAACCTAAATCACAATTCAGAGGACTTGACACTGAAAGATTTTCTTTGTGTAAATGAATTAAGGGGCAATGTACAGAAGTATTTGTTTTCTACAAAATTCACTTTAAACTATTATAAGGATACAAATGTGGTTGTGTAAATATTTCCTATGGTCACTTCAAGGCCAATATATATTTGGTTTACTCTAAAGTACTTCTCAAACATTAAAAAATATTGTTCACTCTTCTCTAGAGATTGTACAAATCCTGTAATATGTCCTGAGAATTGAAGTTTCATCACCCACCTTTGGAAAATTTGAAATGAAGTAGTTAAATGAAACTTGTCACACACTTTATATCACTTGAGCATTTTATTTCTTTTGCACACATCTAGAAGTAATTGAATTTCAGTGAGAAGCGACTACTTGTTTAAACAAACAATTTTTCTTGCCAGCCTTTCTATCTAAGGAAGTTCTGCTCTGTAAATCTATTCTATGCTTTTTGAACCTATACATCCTAACAGGTTTAATTCAATATCTTGCTGGGAATTTGAGATGACACTGTGCTGCATTCAAGATGCAATTTCTGTGACCAAGGTCATTCTTCATTTAACACAGTATCATGATACCAACTCAATCTTTATAGAACACAAAATCACAAACTTAAGTTTCTGCAGATGAATATTTCCTTTTGACCAATGATGAAGAGAAAAGCACTCAACGTCAGGGTAAAATTGAAATTTCTCTCACTCTTACTATGGATATAAAGAAAGAATAAATAGGATTCATCTACAGAGAATTTCCAAAGTTATCAATAAATTATAGAGAGGAAAAGCTAAAGAATTGAGCTATAGCTGCATTTTTGTCTGTACCTTAGAAACTAAAGGGTAATTTATTCAGAAAAACAAGTTAAAACAAAGTAGTTAACAACCGTCTCATGAGATTGTAAAACACATTAACTCATTTTCACACAATTAGATAACAGCTTCCTGGTAGATATTAATTTTCCTAATGTCTCTACTCTACCCCCTAATGCATTTGAGAATTCCTATTAAAGCATGTGCATGATGTTTCAATGTTGCCTCTACAATTATCTGTATTTTCACTTAGTCTCTTCTCTTTTAACTCATAAAAGTATAGCAAGGGACATTGACAAGCTTTGTTATTCTGAAAAGGTTTCTTTCCTCATCTGTACAACAGTGATATGCACATTGTGCTGATTGTGGAATTTAAAAGAACCTTGTCACAACAGCTGTTTAATAAATGCTATATAACATTTTTATGGCTTAAGGGTTAATATTTCTGGGTGTAGTTAGCTCATGCCTATAATTGTAGCTAATCAGGAGACTGAGATGTGAGGGTCACAGTTCAAGGCCAGATGTTAAAAAAGTCCATGTGACTCATCTCCAATTAACCACCAAGACAACAGAAATTGAGCTATGATAGGGTTGAGTGAAATAGGTCAAGAACAGTGCCACGTCCCTGAGTTCAAGCGAAGTGTGCGTGCGTGCGCGCACATGCGTGCGTGTGTGTGTGTGTGTGTGTGTGTGTGTGTATGTGTGTGTGTGTGTGTACATATTTGGCCCTGTGTCCAAACATTTCTTTACAGGCAATTTTAAGGAGTTGAAGACATATAAAAATTACTACAGTATATTTATCTCATATTAAATATGAGTAAACAAAAACTTATGACAAGTGAATTAATTTGCTTACAGTCACAAAGCTTCTTAATATTAATACTCAAAACCAGGTCTCTATGGACTCATCTACTGCTCATGACTTCACCATAAGTATCTCTCTCTCTGATATGCGTTTCTTTTAATTCTATAATTGTTTTCCAAGTTATCCAGGTGCCAAGAGGGGAGAAGAACAATATAGGAAGAATCAACATTTACTCTGCATCTACTATGAACCATATACTCCAAGAGGTGACCCAACCACGTTATCTCACCTGTGAAGCAAAGCTCTCTCCACAAGAATAATAAGCAGCAAACTAATCTGCCTTACCCTGCCTAACTCATACAAATTATAGTGTCAGAAAGTGAACTCAAGTCTTTCTGACAACACATTCAGCCATTCTCTGAGTCAATACATGTATACAACAAGAAGTGTATGTACATGTATACATATCAACTTAATTAGTTTTAATAGACTTAGCATATATATTGTTGCATACTATATTGTAAGTTGACAAAACACTATAAGTCCATGGTAATTTTACCTTAACTTGGTTTTAATAAGAGTTTTCAGATAATTTTTTGCATGAAAATGTTCAAGAAACTCACTTTTTCTTGATTAGTAAGATAGTATCTAAACTTCCAAACAAGATCTTGTTCTTCATAGGTAAGTTGCTTGGTTGGTGGGTAACTCACAATAATCTGCAACAAAGAAGAAAGAGAGTAACAGTTGTCAAATACATACTGCGTATCTATTTCCAGTCCAATTTTCATTTAGTTAAGTATGTCTATATGACAATTATGATTCAAGCCAGAAGGCAGAATCAAGACTTAACTGGACTATACTTATTTAACAAAAAAAGTGTACTATTAGGCTACAAGGGAACAACACTCTGCAAAAGTATGTAATTACAAAGCTTATTTAATAATGCAAAAACCGAAACAAACCAAAACAGTAATATCATCTACAACTAACAAGGAAAGAACAAAACCAATTCCTGTACTGTGAAGTCAGTTACATACACCAATTCATTGTATCTCAAGGACTATGACAGAATGGTTTCTAAGACTATTTTATCATGAGAGTATATACTATTTGTAACACTGTCCCCAAAGGTAACAGATTTACAAAAATCTGTTAAAAGCAAAACCAGAAAAATGTGAAATTGTTGAAATTAGGTAGATTTTTTATAAACCCTAGTGAAAAAAATATTAAATAGTATTTAATGCATTTTAAATCACTAAATCATTTTGTCAAATTATAACATCTGCAACCAAACTACCCACTTAAATACTTTTATACCATTTAATTGTTCTTACATTTAGCTGATCTCTTGTAGCAGCATTGGGCTTCAGATCGTGGTCAGAAGGTCCACTTCTTAGACTCCGGGCAAGCTTATGGTGTTTGCTCTCAACTAAATTCTCCTATAAAGTATTTTAAAATATTAAGAACATAAGCTTCACCAAGAGAAAATTTTAATAGTAAACTAAAAACAGCAAAACAAAAGACACTGCAAACTATGTTATAATGTTTAATGTTCTATTCTGGAATCAACTTAGTCCCTTACATATCTTTAAACAGTATATCCCCTTTCAAGACTCAGTAAATAAGTATCACTTAATCTCCATTATTAACATAATATGCACATGTCACACCAGTTTCTTGGAATATCTTCCACCTCATTCTCTCCACACAGCCAAGATGTTTTGCATCCTCTATCAGCATCACCTTTACTCTAAAAAATCTGCTATGACATCGAGATAAAAGCATTTTTACTCCCTTAAAGACCTTATGATATCACCATATTATCACATGAACAGCTTCATAAGCTCTAGGTTACTGAAGCCAGAGACAACTGTCCTATAGACTGAATACTTACATACCTGGCATTGACTGTTTTAACCATAATCAAAATCATAACCATACTGTTATGACTTAACACTATATACATGTATGCATTCACAGAGCTATATATATGCATATACATATATATATATGTATGCAGTATATATTCTCATTTTATTTTTTTGTTTATAAAAGTATTTATTTACAGTTATATAAATGTATGAACTGTTTATGTAAGTCTTTTACACCTATTCTCCTTATTTCATCCAAAGTTGGTTTCTCTAAAATTTTCATCCACTGACTGCAGTTGTAGGATCCAAATTACATAAATTCACTTTCTATATGATGACACTCTTTCAATCGGCAATTCTGAAAAGTTCTTACTCTAATAACTATTTTCCCTAATTCTTTCAACAATTTAAATAAAATGGTCTTCCAATTTTATAGTATCCTGACTTTATTTTTAGGATGTCCATGCTGCTTACAATGTTCTATCTGAATCTGATTCCAGATAGTTAAATTGGACATGTGAAATCATTTTTTCATAAATCATTTTAAAGAATAGTGTATTACATAATTTTAAGTCACAATCACTTTGAAGAAAAGTACTTTTATAAAAACTATGCAGAGTAACGTACCATAGACATTTGAGGGTCAGGAACTTTCACTAACTCAAAGCTGGTTAAAATTGGGGATGACTCATCACCATCCTAGATTACAGCCCAATAAGATTTAAAAAAAAATAAGAAAGAAAAATTTAACTAAATACGACATGATATTACATACCTCTATTTATTCTATTTTTCCATTTTAAAAGTTATTATCATCTCTCAATTATATTATAAAACATATTTTTCCACCTCTTCTATTACTGATAAAAAGTATTTTGAAAAAAATAAAATATAATTTACATTATAGCTGTAGGAGGTAGAAAGTCTGGAAATTTACAAATTGTTCTTATTGGTTTTAGTTTTGCAGATCAAAGTCCTAGTTTTCAAACAGAGAACAACAGAACAAAATTAAAATATGATAAAATGGATATGCTTACATTATTTGTAAAAGTGCCAAATAATGGTAACTTTGCAAAGTTCAACAACTGAGATTCATTCAAAGAAGTAGAATTATAGGTCTAGGATTGATGTAACTCAAATTTATGCACAACTAGAAATGCAGCACTACTGTTTCTCAAAGGCACAACAGAATGTAAACTTAAAAAACAATAATATATCCATCAATTCTTCAGAAAGAAAGTGTTCGTATTTTGTTGAAGAATGTGGGCTTTATTTTTATCCAATTCAGGCAAGAAAGGTGATTTAACATAATAAATGTCACTGCCAAGTACAATGGAAAAGGCCAAACTAATTAAGGTGAAAATTCATTCCCTGAGAAGTATATACCTAGGATCAAGCTTTCCTGTCAATTTCCAAATGTTAGTACGTTTTTAATTTTAGATATGTACAACTAAATCAGGAGAAACTGAAGAGGGAAGTATTGTGACTTTGCTTCAGTTCAGTAATTGAGTCTTACAGGAAACCACAAATTCCCACAGCTGTTGTTTAACAGGCTTGTTCTCAGTCACAACACCAGAAAACACATTTATCAGCCCAACTCTGACAAGTAATCTTCACTAAGGCTATCTGTCATGAAAGACAGGTGACAAGAAAGTCTATTTCCATTAGATTCAATACACTGGCCCAGCAATCTTTGCGCTAAGTGGAAATATGACAGAGTAGGTAGACAGGCATTAATTTATGAGCAATTTTCTGGAAGCAGTAGAAAGGGGTCAAGAACCTTTTCAAAAATGCTTGACATTCTTCTAATTTCTATTCTGTTATTACTTCATGTACGATCAAAGCTGTCTTTCTAAAGACACTTCCCATCTCTATTGTTCCCACATAGTACCTGCACTAGAAATTTTTGTAATGCAAGTTCTATACAAACTGCAAATATTAGAAATTAACTATAGTGTAAAATGTAAAAATAGTTAAAATGTATTGGTGAAAAGTTCATTTATCTACACATTGTTTTGGACCGTTTTGCTAACAACAAAGCAATGTTAAGTAGTCTATCTTCCTTTTTAACCAAAGTATCATTTATAAAAGGATGCAATGAGGAAACTTGTCCTGGTCTTTCACACCAAAATGAAAGGGATAACAGCTAAGAGCAAAAATATAAACAGTAACTCGAAAAATGCCACAAAAAATAATCATAAACTAAATATTTAAATATAATCACTTGAAATAGAAATCTAAAAAGTATATGTGTAAAGCATGTGTTCATGTATGTATTATATGTATATATATAAAAACTATCACATAAATACATATTATCACACAAGTAAATATATATTATACATATCATCTACACAAACAGGGTAAATATATAGATACTGAAAATCACTTGTGATAATTTTCACAAGAAATAGCATTGATGTAATTCAAAGTTCTGTTTCTAATAAATGTACTACATGAACTTATATGCTAGATGAAAAAATTAACCATTATATACCATGTATCAAAAACTGGCTCTCAGTTGCAGTGATTGAAGCATGTAGGTACTATTTTTTGTATTAATAAAAGATAAGGGTTTTATGTTTCTTGAAACTAAATATTTTAAATTTAAATACAGCCTGTTCAACAAGAATGTTTGCAAGTAGCTATATAGAAACATGTAACTATTTTATTTCCATAATAAAAAGACCAGGTCAACAATTTCGTTAATAAATTATCCTAGTGATAACATGGTTTACTTGTACCTATTGCATAAATAAATGTAGATTTATGAAATCTCCTAGAACCATTCTTAAGACCACATGTAGAATTCCAACATTTATATATTACTTACATATTGAAATAACAATCAGACCCTAAGCTTTCAATACCTTACCACTTTTGAAACTATAACTTCTTCAGTACCTTGCAATAAATAATATTGACAAATAAAGCTATTACTTTAGTGTCCTATTCACCAAGTTGCAGAACAATTAATCAAAAAGTTCTTAATCACTCACATACTTATTGAATTTTGTAAGCCAGAACTGCATTACATGAATGATCGGTATTTGTAATCTTGTTGTTGCTGTGAGATTTGATTTGTGTACACAGAAACAGCTGCTGATGACAGCTGTCTGCACCTATCCCGCAACCAAATAATTCATCTCAGCAGGAATAAGTTATTTTTTAATGTTTCACCCTCCCCTCTACTTTAGAGATCATGAACAGTTCCAAAGAAAATACCTTTTCATAATAAACAATACCATATTCCTTATCATCACATTTGACACAGCGAAACTCAACCATCAAGTACATAAAATTAGAACTTCGTTTTTCACTCTAAAAAGAAAAACAAGGAAACATGAATACTTACAACAATTTTAACATGTCAGTATACATTATTTTTGCAGCTCAGTTAAATACAATTTAAATATAAGTAATTAACTTCAATACACACATGCAATATTTTAAACTATGATTTATCCAATTGCCTGTTATTCACTTATACATCCTCTTCAAACTTAATGGAACTTTTCATTGCTTTAGAAGTTTAGATTTTTTTTTTTATGTAAATCTTGAGAGCTAGGTGCTAGTGTCTGACACCTGTTAATCTAGCTACTTCAGGAGGTCAACATCTGAGAATTGTGATTCAAAGTCAGCCTTGACAGGAAAGTCTGTGAGACTTCTATCGCCAATTAACCACAAAAAAGTCAGAAGAGTTGTGGCTCAAGTGGGAGATTACTAGTAAAAATACTCCAGAGACAGAACCCAGGTCTTCAATTTCAGACTAAGTATCAATTAAATCAATCAATCAATCAATCAAGGGTATTTTGAGATCTGTTATAGTTTAAAAATAAAGATATTTTCTACCATAAGCAACAAAATCTTCATACTTAAACTTTATGACTAATTCAGCTATAGGAATTAAAAATATATATATAAAAAATGAAACTTTACGAGATTGTGTAACTAAGAGCTTTTTGCCTTTAACAAGCACTGTTTTTGTAAAATTTGTACAATTTATATTAAGATAACTAAGCATTTGTAAGTTTTTATCAATTCTTTTAGTATAGTGAGGAGTGTTTGTTTTATTTTGTTTTTTCAGAAAAAGTCTACAGATGTTTGTCCTCTTTACAAAAGAGCCTTGGGAGTGAATGGGGAGAAATGAAAGGACAGAGGGTGAACAAATGCAGCAATGGTACCCAGTGGACACAGACACTATGTTGAAAATGAACGATACAACTTGTGGGTGGAATGAGAGGAAAAAGCTAAGAGAGCAAGGGAAAGGGTAACATTGGCCAAAAAAAAAAACAGTATCCATGACTCGAGTTATGTAACTAGACCCTCTGTACATCACCTTTACGGTAACAATGAAAATATTTTTTTTTTGTCTTTTCTTTTTTGGTACTGGGGATTGAACCTGGGACGTTGCGCTTGCTAGGCAAGCGCTTTGCCAGCCCCAATGAAAATATTTTTAAGCAAATACTACCATGCTATTCTGATGATGACTTGAAAATACTACGAAGTCTAAAGAAGTGGTTACTCTTGTCCAAATACTTCTCTTTTGGGGTGGGGGCCAGTCGTGGGGCCTGAACTCTGGGCCTGGGCGCTGTCCCTCAGCTCTTCAGCTCAAGGCTAGCGCTGTACCACTTGAGCCACAGCGCCACTTCCGGCTTTTTTTCTTTTTGCTTATGTGGTGCTGGGAATTGAACCCAGGGCCTCCTGCATGTAAGGCAAGCGCTCTACCACTGAGTCACCTTCCCAGCCCCTTGTCCAAATACTTTTTTAAATGGCTTTAAAACCACTGAATAAAATCATTAAGTTCTAAAGTAGGTAAACGGTTCAGCTTTAGAAAGCACAGCATAGAGGGGTAGAGAGAGTGGGAATACTTACACAAAGAAAGCTCCAATTTTTTTTTTACATTCAGCTACATGAAAGTGGAACCATAACAACAACAACAACAAAAAACATGAATGTGACTATTTTGAAAAAGGTAAATCTTTCTGACACTTTGTGTTTTAGAACATTTTATAAATAGTTTTAAAAAAGATACTACTCCATTTCCAACAGACTATGCTAAATGGGAATAGAGTCATTTAAAAAAGGAATATTACATTTTAAAATTAAAAACCTCTTTCTTTCTTCCTACTGACAACTCTACAGATTACATAAATTAAGTTACTTGTGCACTATGGCAGTCATTCTCAGTTAGACCTTGCTATTTTTCTCTCCTAATTTCATTATTATAATTGCTGTTTTATTTCCTAGAGATAGATTGTTAGACTAAACATCTGGCATGTTCGGAAAATATTTAAAAGAATAAAAATACATAAATACTAAGGTTTATCTTTTAATTAGTCATATACATTGCCCTAATACACAAAGAAAAATGTTAAGTAGATAGTACACATATAAGCAAAATATTAATTGGAGAGTAGATGTCCACAAAATGAAACATGGAAACTGAAGATCTAGCACTGAGCAGATGAAAAATATACCTAATGACTTGAATTTAAACATGACCTGACACAAAAGCAAGCACACTTCTCTACATTTAGGATATAGGCTACTTACTTTATAGTCCCATAGTGCATTAAAATAAGAGCTTCGTTCTTATCAGAATTAAAGTCACAAGTATACAACTTCAATAATCTCATGTTTGAATAAATTTTTCAAAATATTATTCAGAAATCTATAGAAAATATTTGAAGTAGAAATGAGAGATATAGGCTGGGAAGGTGGCTCAGTGGTAGAGTGCTTGCCTTGTATACATGGAAGCTCTGGGTTCGATTCCTCAGCACCACATAAACAGAAAAAGCCAGAAGTGGTGCTGTGGCTCAAGTGATAGAGCGCTGGCCTTGGGCTGAAGAGCTGAGGTACAGCACCTAGGCCCACAGTTCAAGCCCCATGACTGACCAAAAAAAAACCAGAAATGAGATACAACTCACCTCATTTATCATCTCTATTTCTCTAAAGGTCAGTCTGTCCAGCCAATCTACTTTCACCATGTGTCCCTGTCGATGAGCTTTGGTTAGCTGCAGAAAAAAACACAATGGAGAAAAAAAAAAAAAAAAACTTAGCACAAATCCAACAGAAAAAAGAATAAAGAATGACACAGACTAAATATTCCTAATATGAAAAACTAAAATCCAGGAGGAGGCTACAATGCTTGATAAGAAATGTACTCATTATCTTGCCCATGTAATTGTAACCCCTCTGTACAGTATTTTCACAATAAAAAAGAAAAAGAAAGAAAGAAAGGAAGGAAGGAAAGAAAGAAAGAAAGGAAAGAAAGAAAGAAAAGGAAGAAAGAAACAAAGAAAGAAAGAAAGACTAAAATCTGTAATTCAAAATGCAAAACCTTTTGGGTACCAATGTTATGCCACAAGTGGAATATTTCACATCTAACTTTATGTGAAAAACTGCAGTTAAAACACCAGTGCATTAGAAATCATATACAACTCCTGTATATGAAAAATGAGTGAATTCTATTTATTCTGGTTCAACTCTAAAGGTATGTAATTGGGTATATGGAAATACTCAAAAATCTGAAGAAAAAAAAAAGTCTAAAACTCCTGGTTTCAAAAATTCAGATAATGGATACTCAATCTATCATATCAATTTCACATCTGAAATATTCCTAAATATAACATATATCATAAGTAACTTTCTAAGCTGTGCACTGATGGCTCACACTTGTAATCTGACATACTTAGGAGGCTGAGATCCGAGAATCATGGTTTGAATCCAGTCCAGGAAGGACAGTCTGTGAGAATCTTATCTCCAATTAACAAGAGAAAACCGGAAGTGATGGTGCAGTTCAAAGTGGTAGAGAACCAGCCTTGAGAAAACAGTTCAGAGACAGTGGCCAGGCCCCAAGTTCAAGCCCCACAACCAACAATAAAAATTAATGTAATTAATTAATTAACAATAAAGATGATTAACTTTCTAGATAAAAAACTTAAGTTAAACTTTTTAATAGAAAAACAAGTAAAAATTTTACAAAGGTCCAATTTCTATAATAATATCTTTCCTGAAGGTATCTCCATGTTCTGTACTTCTTAAACATTGATGATACATATGAAGAAATTATAAGAATAATCCTAAGAAATAAACCTTTTTTTCTCTTTTCTTCTTGTTTTTAATCAAACAAACATCACAAAATAAGGTAGTTATAGACAGGGAAGCATCTCTAAAACCTACAGATTAATATTCTAAGAAATATGTATACCCATATTCATGTTTTTATTTTAGAAAACACTGATTGCAGATTTAAGCTGCCATGGAAAACGTCTTCTGAGGTCTTATATGACATTAGTTTCATAAGTTACATAATAGTATATTCAAGTATTAGATGCAAAAAAAAATTCAAGAGAAATTCCAAAGTCTTCAAATGCAGCTTTTTTATTTGAAAATGTAATGCTAAATATGAGCGCTATTTACATATCAAAAGATATTAAAAAGATTCAAAGCATGAAGCACAACTGGATATTGAAGGCTTACACAGTAGCTTATCTGGGTTGGTTGTCTTTCTTTAAATTGCTTATGTCATGACCAGTGCTTCTACTGGGATATCAAACAAAGCCATATATGATCAGCCTCACAGAACTAAAAATCTTCAATATCAATATTCTGTATCTTCCTTAACTCTTATCACAAGGTCAAAGAATTTCCAAAATGAAAACAGTAACTTTAGATAAAAAGTTTGAAGCTCATTTTAATGTAAAAAAAAAGGTGTAGCCTTCTCGCAAATAATAACCATTTTTACTTTTAAAAATGGCAATGGCACTATAGAGAAGTTTAAAGCATTCTAGATACACTCATGTTTGTAACCACTATGTATAGTACAGATAAATTTTTTAAAATGTGATTAGCTATGAACAGTGGGACTGGGATCAGGTAAGTAAACTATGGCTAGATGGCACTTCATTATCATGGTTTAAGATAACAATATAATTAACTGTTCATGCAAAAGGACAATGGTATGGAGTTTGCAACTGGCAAAGTTTTCTCTTTGGACTTCAAATAATAGGTAAATTAGCTATGACAATTGCTAATAGATCAGTCTCTAACTGCCTCTTCAAAATAATTTCCATTTCTCCAACAAACTCAACACATTCAAGCCACTAGAGTATCTTTTGGTTCTTTAAACCATAAGGAATTTTATTTTTAGAGATCAATGAAGATGAAAAATAATTATCAAGTTGAAATATTTATTAAAGTTGAATAAAATCAATTAAGCTATAAAGTACTCTGAACATAAGAAGCTCTTCTAATTAGTTCATTAGCTATTTTCCTTCATTTCTTTTCAGTACTAGGATTTGAACTTGGGGCTTCATGCTTGTTAAGTGGGAATTCTTACCACTGAGTCTTGTACAGGCCTGATTTGGGTAGTTATTTTTGATATAGGCTCTTGATTCCTGCCTGAGCCTGTACCTGGATGTGATCCACCTACGTTAGGGTTACAAGTACATAAAATAACTGATACATTTCTACAGCACACTCTTCATTGAGAAAGGGTCTGATTTTCTGTGTGTATGTGTATGAGCTAGACTTGGACCACAACCCAATATTCTCAGTGTCCCAAGTAGGTAGGATTACGGGAGTGGATCGCCTATCTCACTTTATTTCTACTTGGTGCTGGTAACAATGTGGTCAGACATGGGTGGTCTTTACTACCTACACAGTGTCTCGTTATCCATCAACTACAGAAGTCCAAAAATGAACTTTAAAACAGACAAGAGTGCTGAAGTTTTATTTTGTTAGTGACACAGTGATTTATATTTCATTTTGTCTCTGAAATGTTAGTGACCTATATCTTTCTAAAGAAAAAAATCAGTATTCTGTTAAACAGCAGAGTAAAAGTAGTACAAACTATTTCTAATTGCTTGTAAAGAAATAATCTTCACTAGGGTGCCTATTCCAGGAAGAAGATAGGTCAAGAAATCTGTAAAAATGTCATTCAGTCTTCTTTAGAAACCTAAGTTTCTAAAGAACTCTCAAGAAGTCATACAGAATTGGAGAGAAAAACCACCTGTCACAAAAATAATAGCATAATTATTGAGCCCTAACTTCTCTAAGAATTAAACAGCAAGGGGTTGTGAAAGCTATTTAACTAAAAAAAAAAATCCCCAAGAACCAAATAACAACATGTCAAAAGCATCTGAGAGTACTAATCACGGTTTAAAGGCTTTAATGGAAAGAGAGAATTACATACTTAAGAAAGATGCCACAGAGCAGTGGGTGTTTAATAAAAACGAACAAGGACAAGGTGAAGGCCAAGTTGCCACACTGTATGTAGATTAAGAACAGCAGGGGAAAGGTATGTCACATAGTCATCTCTGAGGCGGGTGCCGGTGTCTCATGCCTATAACCCTAGCTACCCAGGAGGCTGAGATCAGAGGACCTCGTGGTTCAAAGCCAGCTCAGGCAGTAAAGACCACAAGACTCTTATCTCCAATAAACGACCAGAAAATTGGAAGTGGCACTGTGGCTCAAGTGGTAGAGTACTAGCCTTGAGCTGAAGAGCTGAGGGACAGCGCCAAGGCCCAGAGTTCAAAGTCCATGACCAACAAAAACAAAAATATAGTTAGCTTTGAAAACAACTTTCTGGATCATCACAACTCAGAGTTCATAGTGTGTTATTCTTTTTATTATTTTATTCACTCATTCATTCATTCATTTGTGTGTGTGTGTGTGTGTGTGTGTGTGTATGTGTGTGCGCGCGGGCTGGTCCTGGGGCTTTAACTCAGGGCCAAGGTAGAGTATCTGAACTTTTTTGCTCAATTCTAGCACTCCTACTTCTTGAGACACAGCTCTGCTTCCTATTTTTTTGGTTTACTTAGAGAAAAGAGACTCATGGACTTTCCTGCCTGGGCTGGCTTTGAACCATGATACTTCAATCTCAGAGCCTCCTGAGGAGCAAGGATTAGAGTCATAAGACACCATCAATGCCTCGGTTTTTATTATTATCATTGTTATTATTATTAAGAACTTGTACAAAGGGGTTATAATTCCATTAAGTCAGATTATGAGTATAATTCTTCTTCACTGATCCTTAAATTTCTAGACAATAAACTTTTTGAGTGCTTAATCTATGAATTGTCAAGAGAATCCAACCAACATTTATCACTCAATGAATGTTTACACTGAGGGAAAGAAAAGTCATGTGGAAGGATGATAAAGGGATAGAAAATATTACAAATTTTGGGAACCAAGAGACTTGAGGAGTTACAGTTAAATGAAAAGAGTGACATTCAAAAGAAAATGGGAGGGGCTGGGAAGGTGGCTCAGTGGTAGAGTGCTTGCCTTGCATGCAGGAGGCCCTGGGTTTGATTCTTCAGCACCACATAAGCAGAAAAAAGCTGGAAGTGGCTGTGACTCGAGTGGTAGAGTGCTAGCCTTGAGCTGAAGAGCTGAGGGACAGCGCCCTGGCCCAGAGTTCAGGCTCCATGACCAAAAAAAAAAAAAAAAAAACCACACACACACAAAAGAAAATGGGAGGCAGGGCACTGGTGGTTCACACCTGTAATCCTAGATACTCTGAGGATTATGGTTTAAAGTCAGCCCTGGCAGGAAAGTCCTTGAGACTCTTATCTCCAATTAACTACTATTAAAAAAAAAATCCAGAGGTAGAGCTGTGGGTCAACTGGTAGAGTGCTAGCTTTAAGAGAAGAAGCTCAGGCCCTGAGTTCATGCCCCAGAAAAGGCAAAAAAAGAAAGTAAGAGAGGAAGGGGAGAGGGGGAGAGAGAATGGAAGAAAAAATGATTCCTGTGCTTGGTCAATTTCTCCTAATTATTAATAAATATTCAACATAAATATATTTTACTTGATTGTTGTAACAAAGTTTTCTCATATACTCACTGCCCTAGAGATAGATACAGAATTGTTTTGTGTTTTCAATTTTATTAGTATATATTAGTTGTAGAAAAGTGGTATTTTCATACATGTATACCATGTAACCGTATCAAGTTCAACCCATCATTCTTCTTATCCTTTCCTTCCCTAATAAAACAATTCCCACAGGTTCTATTGCTCTATTTTCACGATACTTTATGTTTATTACTGCCCTTTACCTCTTTCTTCTCATACTCAACAGAATGTGGGTTATGAAAAGAATATTCTATTTTCTTTTAAGTAGCAATTTATAGGCTTACTCAAATCTTAGTCAAGAATCTTCGAGAGAGGCTGGGGAGGTGGCTCAGCAGTAGAGCACTTGCCTTGCATGCATGAAGCCCTGGGTTCGATTCCTCAGCACCACATAAGCAAAAAGAAAAAAGCTGGACGTGGTGCTGTGGCTCAAGTGGTAGAGTGCTAGCCTTGAGCTGAAGAGCTGAGGGACAGTGCCCAGGCCCAGAGTTCAGGCCCCACGACCAGACCCAAAAAAAAAAAAAAAAAAACCAAGATATTTCTATTTATTTGGCTAGTATAATCAAACTTTCTTAGGTAGTCAAGGAAAAAAATTAACATAGTTATCTGGGTGCTGGTGGCTCATGCCTATAATCCTAGCTACTCAGGACCCTGAAATCTGAGGATCAAGGTTCAAAGCCAGCCCAGGAAGTAAAATCCGTGAAATTATCTCCAATAAAACACCAGTAAACCAGAAGTGGCACTGTGGCTCAAGCAGTAGAGTGCTCACCTTGAGTTGAAGAGCTCAGGGATAGTGCCCAGGCCCAGAGTTCAAGCCCCAAAACAGACAAAAAAAAAAAAAATTAACAAAGTTCTCAAATGTTTTAAAATTCCCAACTTAAATTTTTCAAATCTAATATATTCTTCAGCATAAAATAGTAATGAGGTAAATTAACAAGTATAAAAACACAGTATTATTACTAGTCTGATACATTTATATTTATAAAAATATATAAACATATACATACCATGCACTCACTTATAACTTAAGACTAAATGCAGTTGTACATAAAGTTAATTGAAAGAGTAAGATTTAGAAATGAACAGTGTATGTACAAGTGATTGAATTAGAGTTTATACAAGACCAAGTATTGAACTCTTAACAAGGAGTTTCTTTTAGTTTTTTCTGTCTTCCTGTTTAAAGATAATTCTTCACTTTTACTTTCAAACTTCATTCATAAATCTTAGTATTCAGAAAGAGTAGTATCTGCCTCATAAGAGTTACATTTAGCTAAACTCTTCATAGATTAATCTAGTTTTACAAAAATGTTACTTTCTACTTTTCAGCAGAAACTATATCTGTAAAGACAGGTAACTGTTTTACAGACCATAAATCAATTCTGTTTTAGAGCTCCCAGAATTAATTTAGTGTACTTCGTACTGTTGGTTTTGAGACAAATCTAAAAGTTTTGGCAGCCAATCAGAAATATACAAACTAAGTAAATAATACAAAAAAAAGGTCAAAAGCAATGTACATATGACCAGATAAGATGATGTTAAACAAAATGAACCCCAAGACAGGGACACAAGTGGTTTTTTCTTTCTTGCTGTTGTTTCTAATGTATTTATAATGCACCATGTGATTCTTTTGTTTCTTTGTATGTTCCTCCCCTACTGTATAACACCTATTCTCACTGTATTTGATGTCGGTGCCCTGCATCTTGTATATATACTTCTCTAATTTGGGGAGGGGAAGGGAAAAAACAAAATGTAACAATGAGATGTAAAAGAAACTATATTGAATAACTGAACTTTACAACTTGGGGGGAGGTGGTAGGGGAAAAACAAAGGAGGAGGTAACAATGCTTGATAGGAAATATACTTATTACCTTGCTCATGTAACTGTAACCCCTCTATACAGTATTTTTACAATTAAAAAAGTATAAAAAAGTTACCATTCAGCATAAGTGTATACCCAAACTCCTGTCTTAACATAAAACAATGACAATACAGAATCAAATCAAATTTATAAGATTAACATATTAAAAAATTAATTAAGGTGGCTCACACCTGTAATCCTAGCTACTCAGGAAGCTAAAATGTAAGGATCACAGTTCAAAGCCAGCACAGGCAGAAAAGTTCATGAGACTCTCATCTCCAATTAACCACTCTTATCTCCAAAAAAACCAGAAATGGTGCTGTGGTTGAAGAGCTCAGGGACAGTGCCCAGGCCCAGAGTTCAAGCCCCTTGACTGACAAAAAATATATAAAAATAAAAAATAATAAAAAATTCTTCTTTGTAACTATTTATTCAAAAGGAAGTATTTTGGACAATGTCAATAATATCAATGAACACTTTTCATAGAAATGAATGATTTAAGCAATTACCGCAATTCTGATGTTGATAAATGCCATTGGTAAGATATCTGAGGAAAGAAAATCTAGAGACTCTTTTGCCTAGCCTAAGTTTTGTCACCAGGATTCTGAGGTTTCGTTTATAAAATAAATAATTTCTTTTTTGGGGGGGGAGGGGTCCAGTCCTGGGGCCTGAACTCTGGGCCTGGGTGCTGTCCCTCAGCTCTTCAGCTCAAGGCTAGCGCTCTACCACTTGAGCCACAGTGCCACTTCCGGCTTTTTTTTTCTGCTTATGTGGTGCTGAGGAATCGAACCCAGGGCCTCAATCATGCAAGGTGAGCTCTCTACCACTAAGCCACTTCCCAGACCCATAAAAATAAATAATTCCTATTTCTACTCTCTTTTCTTTATGATGGTACTGGGGCTTGAACTCAGGGTTCAGGTACTATTCTTTAGCTTTTTCAGTCAAGGATAGCACAGTACCAATTAAACAACAGCTTCAAATTTCCAGCTTTTGTTTGTTTTGGTTTGTTTTATTTTTTGATGGGTACCTGAAGATGAGAGTTTCATGAATTTTTCTACCCAAGCTGACTAAGCAGCAAGAAATACAGGCATGACCCACCTGTGCCCAACTTGTATCAATTCTTATTAATCATCATTTTCCTTTCTCTAGACTGTAAAAATTTAAGAAAATTTTGAAAAAAATTAAGAATTAAAAAATTTAAAACTGGGCACTGGTGGCTCACGCCTATAATCCTATCTACTCAAGGAGCTGAGATCTGAGGATCGTGGTTCAAAGCCAGCTAGGGCAGGGAAGTTCAGGGAAGTCCTAAGACTCTTATCTTCAATAAACCACCAGAAAACCGGAAGTGGTCCTGTGGCTAAAGAGGCAGACAGCTAGCCTTGAGCTGCAGAGCTGAGGGACAGCAACCAGGCCCAGAGTTTAAGTCCCACAACCTAATAAAATAATAATCATAATAATTTAAGTGGTGCTGGGGACTCAGACCTGTAATCCTAGCTAATCAGGAGGCTGAGATCTGAGGATCATGGTTCAAAGCCAGCCCAGGCATGAAGTTCGTAAGACTCTTAGCTCCTATTAACCACCAAAAAATGGAAAGTGGCACTGTGGCTCAAGTGGTAGAGCCCCTGCGTTGAGCTGAAGAGCTGAGGGACAGCGCCCAGGCCCAGAATACAAGCCCTATGACCAACAACAACAAAAATTATATGTGTGTGTATTAAATTTTTAAAGTTAATTTTTAAATTTTTTTTAATTTTAAAATTTTGTCTGTGACTACAGACAAAATACATATATAGGGTTGTTGTTTATTGAAGAAACAAAATCATTTGTGGTATTCTCACAACTAAATATTGGTCAAGTCTTAACTGTTTCAGCGTGTGATAAACACTGCATGCATTTACCTAGATGTGGACTACATGAATTTCAAAGTCAGGTGGTTTTATAAGCTGGTTTTACAAAGCCTGTGAAGTCAATGTGACTATGACATACAAAGTAGAAATAGAAATGGGGGGAAAAAAAGGATAATCAGAAGCAATTCTCACATAAATATAGATATAAAATTTCAGAAAATTAGCAGCTAGCTGAATTAGGTAATTAATTAAAATATATTATGATCACACAGGATACAGTCCAAGAATGGAAGAACAGTTTAAAATAGTGTTTGTTACACAATCCACTGCATTAAGTGTTCAAGGGATGACCAAGCACACTCACAAGCTCAGTGTTTCATTAGGACTCAAACAATAGAATTCAGAGCTAAAATATATGTCCAATACAGTAAGGATATGTAATTCAGTAAAAGAAAACATCATGGGAAGAGCCTAGAGAATTCCTTACACTGGCTTCCTATGCTCTCCCCTCTGAACTAAAGGTGGATATTTCTATAGCAGGAAAATGGAGCCTGACAAATTCCATATAAGAATCACAGTTATGGTTTTTATGAAGGCTGCTCACTTGGGTATTCTCTGCCTTGAAGCCACCAGAAGAAAGCAGGTGATCACCATAAATCACACTATACAAATAGTTCAGGCACAGTGAGAAACACTTCTATCAGTTAGGAAATGTTTCAGAAGGAAAAATCTGTGATAATAGCCCAAGTCTAACCTTGCTGAAGCATGCCCATGTAAACATAGCAGTTGAGGCCTGCTTAGGAGAATTGCAAAACACACTTCTAGGTGAATTAATGAGGATGTTTGTAGAGATAATTAGCACGTGGAACAATTTTCAGGGAATTCCAGCCCAGAATATAGGCTAGGGTCACAAATTGAACAAAAGCAGAAGGAAACCTACTACAGTAAGTTTGCTCTGCTCTCTTTCTACTTTCTTACTGTCAGGAGGTAAAGTGCAGTTTTATTTACTTTCATTGACTTTACTTTTGGACAGTCAGGGTAAAAATTCACAAGATTCTATGTCTATGATTAGCAGGAAAGAAACAGTGTAAAAGAGAAACCAAGGTCCAGATCATCCCAAGAAAAAAGTGAGACATTATCTCAAAATAACCAGAGCAAAAGGAGCAAACTTGAAGCTTTGAATTTAAATGCCCATACTTAAAAAAAAAAATTCTAACATTAACCCAAGTATGTCATAAAGTTCCTTCGTTCCTCATTATGAAATAAAGAATTTCATGAAGAGACTGTATTTCCAAGACAGTTTGAAAAGCAGTGTTCTAGAAAGCAGACATAAACAGTATGCCTACTGAGATGTGCTTACCGATCAAAAACTAGTAAAGCTGATACTTTCCCGTAGAACTTTTGGTAGTAATGGAAATATTCCCCATCTGCACTATTCAACATACAAACTCATGCCCTATGTAGCTAAACCTGAACTAGAAATGTGGTTTGGTGGGTAGGGCAACAGAGGGGTTTTTTTTGTTTTTGTTTTGTTTTGTTTACTTGAGTGGGTACTACTCTCAAGAAAGTCATTATTCCTAGATAAAGTTAAGAAACAAAATAAAATAAATGCAGTTTCAGTTGCAATAAAACTAATCTGGACCCTGGACTCTGGAACAGACAATCTCAGGTTCAGCTAGAGCATCACATTTTCCTACCTCTTCATCACAGCAATGTTCATCTCTACATTCTCCTCGGCATTCTCAAATCTAGCATTCTCGCAGACACTGCAAAGCATTTTTCATCTACTTGTTACTTTCTCAGTGTGTCCTCTTAATCAAATTGACAGAAATTAAAGCATATTCCAAAGGCACCAAGTGGAGATGCTAAAATGAGAAAGAAACAACGGAGAAGCTTCTACACTAACCCTTCATGTCTACAAACATGGGTTCAAATATAAATCAAACACTAAAGCTTCATATTCACATTCAAAACTCCACATACATATGCTTCCTAGCTGTAAGTATTATAATATGACAAACTAAAAGATGGAGTAGACATAGACACTGTGGTCAATTGTGAAATGCAAGCATTACAAGGCTGGATCGAAGACGACAATGCCCCAGAAGTCTGGCCTATTATTATTGTCATAAATCAATTCAAATAAAAAGACATTTTATTAGTCAAAACTAATTAGGGAAGTTTAGAGATGAGAAAGAGAATAGAAAACACAGAGATAATTAAAGTTTTAATACATTCATTTCTTCCTGCTCGGTTAAAAATCTAAGAAATCTAAACCTATTTTTTCCTATAAAAGAAAATTAGGCACATTCACAAAATGATGTAAAACCATTAGACAGCTTATTCTACTAAAATCATCCCAAAAGGCTTGGCTTTTTTAAAATGTTAAACTTGGAAAGCAGGATTTTAAACTTCAGTAATTCATATTGTAGTCAGAATTCAACTTTCATAGCTGAGGAATAAATCAGAGTAAAAGTATTAAGTTCAGCTTGAAGTTCTTTGCTTAATAATTATCTAACACCATCTTTTCACAGGCTATTTAAGCAGTTAATCTTCATTTCACAGTCCTCTTGCCCCATTATCCCTAGGCAACCAAAACTAAAGCAGTCTATAACTGAATAAACTTTCTTACATTGCAGTTTGAAAATTGTCACTAAGCTACTTATTTAGGCTCATGGGTACAATGCAGAGCAACTGCGCTTTGCTATTATTAAGATTTATGTACACCTTTTTACTGCTAAACCAACTGCCTGCTCAACAATTACATAGAATCATAGTAAATTCACTGGCTGGGAAATCAAAGTATATCAGAAATAAAGTATTCCGTTCTAACCACTTAAACTTCATCTATTTAAATATACATTTCTTTTCTTCAATAGTAGTTTAAGAAATATAGGCATTACATCAACAATCTCAGTGCTATTTGTATGAAAATAGAAGCACTAAGTACACAGTATTTTTTCCTCCTACTTTAAAATTTTTTAATACAACAAAGACAATTTCAAACTGTTTTCAGGAGGAAAGTGACAATGTAATTGATCAAATTTCTTTAAGATGAAATGAAACAATTTTAAGCTAATAACATTTAAGTATTAATATATATTATTTCTGATAGGTTAGCAAATTAAGATCATAACATTTCTCTGGTATTAAACCAATGCAAGTGGACATTTGTTGAAGAACAAGTTGTAAAAATTCCAGAAGCATGCCTGAAGAAGTTAAATAAAGATATAGAGGCTAGGAATGTGGCTTAGTGGTGGAGTGCTTGCCTAGCTAACATACATGAAATCCTCAGTTCAATTCCTCAGTACCAGATAAACAGAAAAAGCCAGAAGTGGTGCTGTGGTTCAAGTGATAGAACGTTTGCCTTGAGCACAGAGAGGCTCAAGGACAGTGCCCGGGCCCTGAGTTCAAGACCCAGAACTGGCAAAAATGAAAGAAAGAAAGGAAGGAAGGAAGGAAGGAAGGAAGGAAGGAAGGAAGGAAGGAAAGAAGGAAGGAAGAAGGAAGGAAGGAAGGAAGGCAGGAAGGAAGGAAGGAAGGAAGGAAGGAAGGAAGGAAGGAAGGGAAGGGAAGGGAAGGGAAGGGAAGGACAGACATAAGGAGTAATCAAACAAAAACAAAATTCAAGAGCTCAGCTATACCATTTACATTAGGCAAGACCAGTATACCTCTTGAGTCTTACATATTGTAGAAGAAAAAGAATATGAACACACATATTCCCAATGCAAAGTTAATGGCCATAACTTTGTTCTAGATGGAGGTGATCAACTATAAAATTTCATAGGTAAATAATTGCAATTCTTTGCTATTCCACTAATTTTAGAATTACAGAAAGGCTACATAAGTCTTTAAAATTATGCATACTAAACTTCTATTTTATAAGTTCAAAAATAATTTTCTGAGTTACTAATGGCTCAAACTCTGACTCCTGGGTCAGTTTATTCTCTAATATAAAGTGCTCCTAAATGCCCTTCTTATTTTGTGAAACCTCCTTCATCTACAGCTACAAGCACATAACAAGTTCAAAAGAATGAAAAATAAAATACATTAGCCAAAATGCCAAGAAATAAAGTTTTCTTCAAAGAAGGAGCAGTTCCTTAATACTGCTACAAATGGCATCAATTTTTTTCCTTAAGTAAGGTAATTACTGGCTTTGATGGTCTCTAGTCACTGGGGAACAGAAGTTAATACTAATGCAAGCTGTCAGAGCACAGCAGTTGAAGTCTCCATTCAAAGTTAAAAGTACGATTCTATTAGAGATAAAAGAACCTGGGAAAGTATTCAGCTCCAATTACCACAAGAAAAACAACAAAATCCTTATTCTCCTTAACTTTTATTGTATAAAATTTCAAATACTTACAAACTAATATTATAACTGAAACACACAATATTGATAGTACATAAGCCTAATAACTATCTCTTAAAACAACAGGACTCAAGTTGCAATACTCTAAAGACTATGGATTTTTAACAATTAACAAAATTAAGAAGGCTTCTTCCTATTACCTCATTTAGCTCTGTTAATGTATGGCCTTCATTTCTAATATAAGTAGATAACAAAAAGAACAAACATGAACCCATACATCTCTTAGGGAGTTACTATTTCAATCATCAACATATTAATCATTATCAAGTTACATCTTTTCTCAACAACACAATTCAAGAGAAAAACAAGAAAATTATACTAGAACCTTATGTTTCATTAAAAACCATTAGTTGAATTCAAACAAATGCTGTTGATGCTCAAAATATAATAGGAAGGAGCTGGGAAGATGGCTCAGTGGTAGAGCGCGTGCCTTGCATGCCTGAGGCCCTGGGTTCGATTCCTCAGCACCACATAAGCAAAAAAAAAAAGCCGGAAGTGGCACTGTGGCTCAAGTGGTAGAGCGCTAGCCTTGAGCTGAAGAGCTGAGGGACAGCGCCCAGGCCCAGAGTTCAGGCCCCACGACCGGACCCAAAAAAAAAAAAAAATAAATAAATAAATAAATAAATAAATAAATTTAGTCTACAAAATTAAGTAAAGAAAGGAATGGGGTGGGAGGGATGAGTGAGAGTGTTGATCAAGATACATTGTATTGATAAACTTTTGTTCAATGGTAACTACTTAAGAATAATAAAAAATAATAATTAGGAAAAATTAGAATATGTGAACAGAAGTCCAACTGATTTGAGACAATAGGAAAAAAAATGAACAGTTTATTCTAACTCTATACTTTATATATCTTGGCTATTAAAATTCCATCTGCAGCAGAATCACAACAAAGCCCTAACAAGACAATTTAACCTTATCTTCTGTATAGGTAATATTCCCCTAGCATTTGAGATGTATTATTTTTTCACACCTCAGTGACCCATAGTTTATAAATGAATTGATTCTATTAAAATGTCTACTAACAATTCAAGGTTTAGAAAAATCAAACAACAGTTGAAATCTAATCACGCTGCTAAGATAAATACTTAAGAAGAAGACATAGAAATTCGTTGAAATTGTTCTAAAAAAGGTGAAGTATGGCTAAAATAGAGTAATAAATAGGGTGAATGTGACTGGGAAAGATGCATTTAGGGAACTGTCACAATAAAGTTCTTAGTATGCTAATAAAAAAGAATAAACCTTGCTGAAATCATTTGAAGTATTCACTTAAATATGCAGAAATAGACGGAAAAAACTTGGAGAAAGCAAAGGGAGAGGTGACATTGTCCAAAAAGAAATGTGCTCTCTACTTGACTTATGTAATGGTAACTCCTCAGTACATCACCTTTATAATAAAAATTTTTTTAATTAAAAATAAAGACATATGAAGAAGGCTGGGTGATAACATATTGTTTAATATGCTTATTGGGTTACTATAACATTATTTTTTATAAAAGAGAAATACATGGATATGCCAATAAAAACTGTGTTGAAGTACAAATAGCCAATGTCATGTATTATTTATAAGTAAAAACTGTATAAATAGAAGCAACAAGGTAATAAATAATTGGCATCAAGAATTCCTGTAGACTAAATTAAAATCAAACATCCTAGTAAGAATGCACAGAAAAAAAAACCACACAAACCTAAGTTTTTTGTTTTTTGGGTCCAGTCATGGGGCCTGAACTCTAGGCCTGGGCGCTGTCCCTCAGATCTTCAGCTCAAGGCTAGCGCTCCTACCACTTGAGCCACAGTGCCACTTCCAGCTTTTTTCTTTTTTTGCTTATGTGGTGCTAAGGAATTGAACCCAGGGCTTCATGCATGCAAGGCAAGTGTCTACCACTGAGCCACCTTCCCAGCCCCAAACCTAAGTTTCTTATATCAACAAAATTATTGAAAAAGAGCTTCATGCATGCAAGGCAAGTGTCTACCACTGAGCCACCTTCCCAGCCCCAAACCTAAGTTTCTTATATCAACAAAATTATTGAAAAAGAGCTAAATAAATTGTAATCCTACCTACTCAAGAGGCTGAGATATGAGGATCACTGTTCATAGCCAGCCTGGGCAAGGAAGTATGTGAGATTCTTATCTCCAATTAACCATCAAAAAGTCCTGTTAGTTAAGTACATGATGAATACTTACTTGTAAAAAACATAAGCTACTCACTAGGAAACAACAGTGATCAGTAGTATTATCACTGGTGGCTCACATCTGTAATCCTAACACTCAGGAGTCTGAGATCTGAGGATCAAGGTTAGTAGCCTGCTCAAGCAAGAAAATCCATGAGATTCTTCTCTCCAAACCAAAATGCCAGAAGTAGAACCATGGCTCAAATGGTAGAGTTCTAGCCTTGAGCAAAAAGCTTAGGAACAGTGCCCAGGCCTGGAATTCAAGTCCAGGACCAGAAAACATTTTTTAAAAATATTTATATATGGGGGCTGGGAAGGTGGCTCAGTGGTAGAGTGCTTGCCTTGCATGCCTGAGGCCCTGGGTTCGATTCCTCAGCACCACATAAGCAAAAAGAAA